>NC_056737.1:1600110303-1600335303 GCF_019279795.1 Protopterus annectens | reverse complement strand
ATTTTTGGCATTTAACTTTAGGCCGTGGCTCTGGCACCAGTTATCCGTTTCTGTGAGACCCTTCTGAAGGATATCTGTGTCAGATGTGTTTTCTACTATGGCCAGTTTGCAGTCATCTGCAAACTTTGTCAGCCATAACCCTCCTGTGTTTGCTTTTACTTGGAAAAGTAGATGCCAAACAAGAGTGGGCCCAGGACTGAGCCCTGTGGGACACCACTTGTGACAGGCTTTGAGTCTGACATGGCGCCAGCAACTCTGACCCTGTGGGTTCTGTCACTCAGCCAGTTTGCAACCCATCTTGTGATGTATGGGTTAACATTTAAGCTGATGAGTTTTTCAATGATACCCGAGTGGGGTATTGTATCGAAGGCCTTAGCCAGATCGAGGTAGGCAGTATGGATTGCCTTTCCCTCATCAATGGCTTTGGTGACTGTTTCGAAAAAGTCAACCAAGTTTAAAAGGCATGATCTGCCTTTGACAAAGCCAAACTGGGTTGGATCCAAAGTCTGCAAATTCCCTATGTCTTTATTTATGAGGTCCATTATGATCCTCTCCATGGCTTTGCAGATAAGGCTTGTCAAGCTAATGGGCCGGTAATTTCCAGGGTCGGTGGAGGCACCGCCTTTGTGAAGTGGGACCACAGTTGCAGTGCGCCACTCCCTGGGTACGTATCCAGAGGTAAGACTTTGATTAAACAGCTGTCCTAGCTGTGGGTTTAATTCCTCATTGAGTTCGTGGAGCACACAGCCGGGGACACCATCAGGTCCCATGGATGCTGTGTTTTTGCTTTGGAGAGCAGTTCTCACTTGGGCTGGAGATGTTTGGGGGCTGAAATCGTTTGGTATAGATATCTCTCCTTTTGGGGAGGGGAGAAGTTTGCACTGAACCTGTCAGCCAGTATGTTGGCAATGTCTGTAGGATCAGTAATCTTCACATCATTTTGAACTAGTTCTGAGCATATCTGGGAGTTTCCTCCTAGGTTTCTAACATAGCTAAAGAAGGCCTTATGATTGTCTTTTGAGTCTTTAGCTATTTTTCTCTCGAAATTTGCTTTGGATGATTTTATGAGAGCTCTTAGTTTTTACTTATAGTGATCAAGGGTGTCTTACCTTTTAAGGATTTTGCTCTATCTTGTAGTAGCTTCCTCCTTTTGTTGTAGAGTTTATTTATGGCTGGGGTCCACCAGACTGGACGCTTGCCTTTGGTACAAAGAGTCTTTGTTTTGCTTGGGATTGCCTTATCCATGCAGTCCTGCAGGTGCTGGTAGAAGGCATTTGTAAGTGATTCAGCGGCTTGAGTACTGTTTTCCATGGCTCGGGGCCTTAAAGGAGACCACACTAGTCTTTAGAAGTGTGAAGTCGGCTTTTGAGAAGTTCTTTACTGTGGTCTTTTTATTTCAGGTGGGGTGGGATGAAGACCTCCAGCGAGATTAGTTTGTGATCTGATCTCACCAGTGAGGGGTATACTTCCGGTGTTGAACATTGTGCTCCCATGTTCGTGATGATGAGATCAAGTATGTTATCTCCTCTTGTGGGGATGGTGACTAGTTGTTCCATGGCATTTGAGTTTATGAATTCCAGGAACTTTTGGGCTAGGGTGTTTGGGCTTGAGTAGTGTTCCCAGTCTATATTAGGGTAATTGAAGTCACCTAGTATGATGGTGTTTGGTGATACATTTATCCCTCTAGTGTTTTCAGGAAGGCCATGTGAGGTTCCTGAGTTTGTGAGGGTGGCCTGTAACATGCTACAATTTGCAGAGCAGTCTTGCCTATGGTTAATTGCACCTGGATGGTCTCCGATGCATCATGCGTTGCCACCAGTCTTGAGGTGTGGGTGTCCTTGATGAATATGGATACCCCTCCTTTCTTGGTATTGTCCGGATTTTGGGGCCGAACGCATGATATGAGGTAAAACCTGATATCGCTGGGGTGCTCTCAGGAGCCTTGAACCAGGTTTCTGTCACAGCACAGACATCGATGTTCTCCATACTGAGAAGGGCCTCGAGTCGTGCATTTTGAGATTTAAACTTCTGGCATTGAGCATCATTACCCTTAGTTTTTTTCCTATTTTGTGTTCTAGAGTGGCAGGTTTAGAATTTGAGCCTTGCCTAAAAAGGCACTATGGGGTGGCAAGAGCCTTTGCCAATATCCGAATCCTAGGGTGACAGGTGCAAGACGTCCACTGCGAAGCAGCGTGGCTTGTCCAGCATGTCATCCCAGGCAGACAGATACTGGATCCCCTTTGAATGACACCAGTGTTTAAGCCAATTGTTAAAGCTGATCATCTTATCTCTGTATTGTGGCATCATTCTTGGTGAAGGTAGGATACTGCTCAAGGTCAGGGTCATACCTGCCTGGGCTACATAATCAGAGAGCTCCTCAATGTCTCTTTTCATGTAGTCCAAGGAGGTGCGTCTCAGGTCGCTTACACCAGCGTGGACAATGACTGAGTCATATTTGTACCTGCTGTTGAGAGACCTGAGTGCTTGCGTTATGTGGCGGATTCTAGCGCCCGACAGACAGCTTACTGTGACCTTCTCCTTACTCAGTCTGGTGAGCGGGACGCCAGTGTGTCTGACTATGGAGTCACCAATGACTAGTGTGTCAGGCATTGTGTTTGGCCTTAAGGGCTGTGACTGTTTGACACTCTGACTGTGAGGTCTATGTGTTGCAGGTGTTGTGTTCTGAGGTGGTGGTTGTTTGGGTGTCTGCTTTGGTGGCCTCTGCTGTTTTGGTAGATTTTGATCAGAGCCTCCGAGTATGTCTTTGTGTGTTTATGTGTATGATTTGAGGTTGTAATGGTACTATGTAAGACTGGGTCTATAGTGTGTGTGGTAACCTTCTCTTCCTGACTGGTCTTGCCAGTCCTATGTTGAGAGAGCTCAGCCTCCAGTTTGGCCGTATAGTTGCATCTCTCGCATGTATTTGTGTTTTGTGGGAGGAGGAGAGGGTTGTCTGTGTACATGAGGCAATTGTAACATTGCCTCAATATTCCCAGGTTCACCAGCTGAGCAGGAGAGGACACTAGCAACTGATCCCTCGACATGCTAGACGGATAGACAAAACTTTAAAAAAGATTCCGGGGATGTGGGTGACCGAGAATTGGGGGTTGCCTTTTGGGGTACTATCTATGACAAGAGTGCCGTATCAAGGTAATAAGTACTGTAGGAGCAAGTGCTAGGTTTAACAGATAGAGAATAGTCTACTTGGAGTCAAGTAGAGCTGATCTTTTAGTTAAAGGATGCTGATTTGATCAGTAGTATAGTTCGAGGAAGGTAGTTCTAAGGGAAAATTTGAAGAGTGGACTTTAGGTAGCCCGAATAGTTTAAACCTGCTTAACCGGCGCTGCCCTAGTGTGCAACAGTGGCAGCTCCGCACTAAATTGCGCTAATTAGCGAATTGCAAAGCGTACTTTATAGCAGGGGCTGGAAAAGACAGGAAATGACCCAAAATGGCCAATAAACTACAAGTTACTGCTTTAAACCACTCCTCTAAGGACAAACAGGCAGCTCAGTACTCCCTACTCCCACTAGTGAGTAAAGAAACTACCCCTTGACCAAACAAGGAAAATGGAGAAAACAGGAACCAAGACAAAGCCCAGGGATCAGCAAAATCTGATCACTGGAACAAACTATTAGAAAAGTATGGAAAACAAGAGTATTTTTTGTTTTTCAAGTTTTTTCCAGAAAGGCAGAAAATACAATAAATGCTGTGTTTTTCGACTAAATGCTATCAAAAGCTAGTACACTTGAGTGTATTAGCCTGTTGTTTAACTTTTAAGCAAAACTTAAACAAGCAAGTGCAATAAACAGTTCAAGCTATGAAAAACAGTAAAAATAGGTAATAGCAGAATAAAACAGGCAGAAATAGCAATCGAAGGGTTAAAAAGTCGAAAATGCAGAAAAAATACTTAAAATCTGGAAAGTTTGTCTTTTCTGGTCTCTGCTGCTCTAGGAACTCTGCTGGACACCACGAGGAGCTGTGCTGAGTTCTCTATAGCCAGAAAAGTCCCCAACGCGTGCTTTATAGCAGGGGGCTGGAAAAGACAGGAAATGACCCAAAATGGCCAATAAACTACAAGTTACTGCTTTAAACCACTCCTCTAAGGACAAACAGGCAGCTCAGTACTCCCTACTCCCACTAGTGAGTAAAGAAACTACCCCTTGACCAAACAAGGAAAATGGAGAAAACAGGAACCAAGACAAAGCCCAGGGATCAGCAAAATCTGATCACTGGAACAAACTATTAGAAAAGTATGGAAAACAAGAGTATTTTTTTTTGTTTTTTCAAGAATTTTTTCAGAAAGGTAGAAAATACAATAAATGCTGTGTTTTTCGACTAAATGCTATCAAAAGCTAGTACACTTGAGTGTATTAGCCTGTTGTTTAACTTTTAAGCAAAACTTAAACAAGCAAGTGCAATAAACAGTTCAAGCTATGAAAAACAGTAAAAATAATTAGCAAGGGGTGTGGGAAGCTGCTATTTTTGTTGTTTTCTGTTTTTTGATTTGACAATCTGGACGCCACTGTTATGACACTAGACACTCAAGACATTCGATCAAATGACATGACTACATAAATCTTTATATATATATATATATATATATATATGTATATATATATATATATATATATATATATATATATATATATATATATATATATGTATATATATATATATATATATATATATATATATATATATATATATATATATATATTTATGTATATATATATATATATATATACGTGGTTCTACTTACTTGCATCATCAGACCCAAACAACAGTCAAAACATCAGCCACAAAAGATCAAAAAAATGAATGTTAACATGCATGTGCCAAAAAAGAACCTCAGTGCATGCAACTGTCCTTAAAAAAACAATTTTTGCAGGGGGGGGCACAAGCCCACGCATCCAATACAACCTCTTGCTAATTATATATAGTATGAGCTTGCACAATCTCCTGGGAAAGAGAATAGCCCCCTACCCACAGATTGCTGATCTCACACACCTGTCAACCATCTGCATATGTCAACCAAATGTGTTGATTAAACAGATCTCAGCCACCAAGCATATACTACAAATGATTGAAAAGAGTGATACTGATGACAAAAGATTGCCAAAAAAAGTTGACATGTCACTATGCATGCATCAAGAGATAACCTTGGAACATGCTCTTAAAATACAATGTGAATACATGAATGCGCGCGTGTGTGTGTGTGTGTGTGTGTGTGTGTGTGTGTGTGTGTGTGTGTGTGTGTGCCTGTGTGTCTGTCTGTGTGTGTGTGCACGCATCAAAGCTGCAGCTTCCTTATCTAGCACCCACTGTAGTTCTCCAATATGGTGGCCCCTTAACTCTGGGGGGAAAAAAGGTCCTGTCTTCAAGTTAAGGATAAAAAAAAAAAAATTTTCTGCCGAAACTGAAATTGCAGTAAAAATCTTGCTATAAATGTAATAAGTAGCTTTTTTCCTATAGGTAGCATACAACACATTAAGTGCTTCAGGTGTGGCGGTAAATAAAGGATCAGCATTCATTTCTGAATGTCTTTTTTATTAAAACAAGAATCATCTTTATTAAATTCTTACTTATGACAGATAATCATACATTTACATAAATGAAAACATACCATATTGACATTTTTATTTGCAAACATTATACTTCACTCATAATCTATCTAGTCATTGTCAAACATTACACAGCTCATTCAAATCCTGCCTTCTTTTAAATCCCATTCCCCCTCCAAAACTCTATTCTGCATGTATTATTCCCACAATTCCCACGTTTTTCTATGCAATTTGCTCCTATCATTTTCTAAAGATCCCATTTCCAGTTGTTTTATCTCTGTTACTATATTCTCAACTTCTAGTACAGTTGGATTTGACTTTGATTTCCATTTTCTAGTAATTGCTTTTTTGACTGCCACCATAATTAGACTCACCAAGGCCTTATTATATCTAGGCTATTTCAATTCTATATCACAGCTCAAAAAAAAGTATTCCCTTAGTTATACCAAAATTGCTCTCCCAGTTCTTCTGATAAGGTAGTCTGCAGGGACATTTTAAAGTCAGCCAACTCATTACACTCCGAAAAAAGAAGTTATGTCTTACCATAATGCTCAAATTGTGTTGTTGATTTTCGTTCATTCATTACTGATGGGTTATTGGTTCCATTCTCAGAACTGAGCTGGCTAATATCAAGCTCGCATCAGCCAAAAACTCTCCAGCCAAGGTCTTATCCAGAATGCTCTGTTCCCTGTTACCTCAGATCGAGTTTGCAAGTTGATAGATAAAAGTAGAGGCTACCTCTGGTCATAACAGACCTACAAGAAAGGAGTGCATGAGATCAACCAAGAACCTCAGGATGGGGGACGGAGGGTGGGAAGTAATGAATGAACGAAGATCAACAACACAGATGGAACGTTATGGTAAGACATAACTTCTTTATCTGATGTTGTTAATCTTCGTTCATTCCTTATTGATGGGACAGAGTCCCCAGCTACCTCTATTTTTGGGTGGCACTCATGGAAGGACATTCCTGAGCACCATAGAGCCAAAGGAAGCTCTACCTCTGGAGGACAAGTCCAATTTGTACTGAAGAATAAAGGTATGAGGTTTGGCCCAAGTTGCAGCTGAGCAAATATCGAGGGAAGCTTTAGCATGGAAAGATGCTAAAGTTGCCATAGATCTTGCTTTTGTTGTAGATAAAGGTGATACAATTTCTCAACCATGAAGCCAATATAACTTTTGATACAGGATGACCCCGTCTAGGTCCAGAGAAAGCCAGAAACAGTTGGCTTAATTTACGGGTAGATTTTGTTCTGTCCAGATAAAATCGTATTTGCCTATGAACATCCAAGGAGTGCAGGCAATA
This sequence comes from Protopterus annectens, assembly GCF_019279795.1. Classification (NCBI taxonomy): domain Eukaryota; kingdom Metazoa; phylum Chordata; order Ceratodontiformes; family Protopteridae; genus Protopterus; species Protopterus annectens. The sequence goes on along the minus strand of NC_056737.1, from coordinate 1,600,328,435 downwards.
CTCTCCCTTGTTAGAATGGTTAGGAAAGAACACTGGAAGGTCAATAGACTGGCTGATAGAGCACTCTGACACCAATTTTGGTAAAAAGGTAGAATTAGTTCTCAGTGATACCCTATCCTTATGGAAGATAAGATAAGGAGGTTTGATGCATAAAGCAAGTTCTGACAATCGCCTGGCTGATGTGACTGCAATCAAAAACAAAGTTTTCCAAGAGAGATATTTTACATCACATGAAGATGCAGGTTCAAAGGGGGAAGCTGTTAGAGCTTGCAGAACCAAAGCCAAATCCCAAGGGTGTACCAGTTCTCTAAAGAGAGGTTTTAGGTGGATAACCCCTTTCAAGAAAGTCTTACAGAGTCTGTGTGTGACATAAGTGAAGAATCTTGAAAACCAATATGGAAATTTGAGATGGCAGCTAAATGTACATGGATAGTAGAGGCAGACACCCCAGAGTGGAAAAGATGTGATAAGTAATCCAATACCACCGAGACTGGGGCTGCTAAGGGGTCTAATTGTTTATTTGCTGCCATAGAGAGAACCTCTTCCATTTGTTAAGATAAATTAGTCTGGTGGTTGATTTATGAGATGCAATAAGAATATTACACACAGGGGATGAGAGGTTTTCAAGCCTGGGAATCACTGGAAGTGGAGAAACCAAGCTGTCAGCTTCAGAGTTGTTAGACTGGGGTGAATCAGACCCTGCGGATGGGAGATCAACATTGGAGATGGATTGAGGATCCACAGTTGATCTAACAGGTGAGGCCAGAGGAAGGGAAACCAAACTTGTCGAGGTCAATATGGAGCAATGAGGACCACCTTGCTCTTCAACTGTTGTGCTTTCTTCAGAAATTGGGAGATGAGGGGAAGAGGAGAATAAGCATAAAGAAGACCAGAGTGCCAACCGTGGACTAAAGCATCCCTTGGTGACTGTCCCCGAGGGGGGATTAGGGCAAAGTAGTTGCTGCACTTGTAGTTGGTTAGGGAGGAAAAGAGGTCACAGCAAAGCTGGCCCCAGTGGTTGAAAATTTTTGCTTCTGTCAGAGGACCACTCGTGAGGTTGTAGAATCACCTGCTCAATTTGTCTGCTATCACATTGCAGCTCCCGGGAATGTGCATTGCAGTTAGAAAGCAGTTGTAAGCTATCGCCCATTGCCATATTCTCAAGGCCTCTCGGCATAATGGGTAAGATCTAGTGCCCCCTTGTCTGTTGATGTACCAGACCACTGACATGTTGTCTGATTGGATCGCAATAGTCCCTGACAGAAGGATGGAGTGAAATACTTGCAATGCTACAAGCACCGCCTCAGTTCCAGGATACCGATATGCAAAAAGGCCTCTGTCTCTGACCAGGTGCGTTGGACCGAGTTTCCCTGACATAGCCCCCACCACCCAATCAGGGAGGTGTCCGTGGTCACCGTGGCTATCGGTTAATGGGGGTTGAATGGACAAGACCATTGTTGGGGATTCTGAGACGTCCACCAGAGTAAATCTTGCTTGCATCTCTGAGTTACACTTATCTGAAAGGACAAAGGATGTTGTAGAGGGTACCACTGAGTGAGAAGTAAACATTGAAGGAGCCTCATGTGGAATCTGGCTAGAGGAACAATGGTAATCGAGGCTGCCATTGACCCCAATAGCTGGAGTATGGATTGAGCGGGAGAATTGTGGTGACAGAGCAGTAGATGAACTTGTTGTCTTATTCTCTGAAGCCTGTGTTCTGGAAGGGATGCTGTGCAATTTGTCGTGTCCAACAGTACCCCCTATAAATTCCAAAGACTGAGTTGGGGTTGTGTTGGATTTTTCCCAGTTTATAGTGATTCCTAGGCTTTGAGGTGTTAAGTGAGTATACTGCAGGGCTTCTTCCAACAGACGCTTGGTGGGGGCGGTGAGGAGCCAGTCATCTAGATACGGAAACGCCTGGAATCCTTGAAGTCGCAAGTGAGCGTTAACCACTGCCATGCATTTTGTAAACACTCTGGAGGCTGTAGAGAGACTGAAGGGCAGGGCTCGAAATTGGTAATGACTGGCTTCTATTCAGTAGCGGAGGTATCTTCTTGAGTGTTTGTCCATTTTTATGCGGTAATACACATCTTGAAGATCTACAGAGCACATCCAATCTTCTTCTTCCAGAAGAGGAAGGATAGACTGAACTGCGACCATCCGGAATTTCTCTGTTTTTATAAATTTGTTTAGTGTACTGAGATCCAGAATTCATCTCCAGTTCCCTGTCTTTTTGGCACTAAAAAGAACCTTGAGTAAAAAATGAATTCTATTTGGTCTGGAGGGACCATCTGGATGACTCTTTTTTGTAGCAGCTTTTGGATTTCGTGTGCTGCTGTTTCCCTTTGACTGGGTGGAACATCTGGTAATACTCTTGATGAGATTGGGCAAAGATGGAAGGGGATGTGATAGCCTCTGGATATTATCCATTGTACCCAAGAGTCGGTGGTTATATTTTTCCAGGCAGTGGGGTACAAGGAGAAACAACCCCTGACCGCTTCCAGAGGTGGTCAGTCAGACAATGCTTCAGGAGTGCTGATAGGGTTGGCCAGAGAAGGAATCTCTGGAACCCCAGTATCACAGACCTCCTCTGCCCTGAAAGGGATGCCTTCCATTGGAATTTCCCCCTCTGCCTCTAGGGGAGAATTCGTCATGTGCATCCCAAAAAGAACCCTGTGATTTCTTGCACCACATCTTTCCGCTCGTCTGATTTCTGGAGTAGAATCGCTGAGGAGTGGAGTGTCTGACACCAATGGCAGACAGGGTCTTGCCATCTTATTCGCACCTTGCCAGTGTATCTTTGCTTTAGGGCCAAACAAAGAAGCGGCCTCTATGGGTGCATTCATGAAGGAAGCCATAAAGGAGTCCACAAAGTTGGAAAGGTGCATCCAGGCTTGTCGTCTGGCGACTATACCTGTGCCTGCAGCTCTAGACGCCCCATCCATTGCAAGAGATTGAGAAATAAGATGCATGGAAGAGTTGGAAATGGACTCTAGGTTGGCTATCTGAGAAGCCACATTATAACAGACCTCGTCAGAAACAGCTCCTGCCAAGGTTTCAGAGAGCTGGTTGATAAGATCTCGCTGAAGCCTGGTAAAATGTGCCAAATAATTCAAAGAACTTACGGCGAAATTCGATGAAGCAAACATATGCTTCCCTAATCTGTCAATCGCCTGGGACTCCTAGTTGGGTGGATGGACAGTTTGGCTTTCTTCTGCCAAATCCTTCTTAGTAGCAGCTAACACCACCATACCATCTACTGGAAGACCTCATGACCAACGTGGGTGCTCAGCTGGGGGCAATAATATTTTATCTGGTCTCCTAGGTATCACTTTCAGGGTGTCAGGAGCTTTCCATGCGTGCTGGACAAGCTCATTGTCAGGTGGGGTGAATCAGGAGGTAGAGGGCCGGGCACGAAATGCCTGCAGGAATACAGATTCTTCAGAGGAAGGATTAGAGGACTTCCAGACACCCTCTGTCTAAGGATCTCGAGGATGTCATCAAAGGACACCTCATCAGTGGGTGACTGTGGGGACCATTCCCATCATCAAAATCCGTATCTTCAGTCAATGACTCCTCAGTGGAATCATGTGCTTCCTCTTACACGATGCTTTGCGGGGTACTTCCTCAGTGGGAGGTTCTGGAGAAGACTACAAAGAAGGGGTCTCCTGAGGAGGAGAAACCTGAGGCTCTTGTGCCCGGTTTCCTGCAGTCGAGGCTTGTGACAGTTGCGGCACAGAGGGGGGAGAGGACTCCGACATGTGAGCTTTGCCAGCGGAGGCAAGCGCCCTCTCCATGGCCTGGAAGGCTGGCCTGCCCAAGGTGGGATGGGAGCCTGGAACTGAGCATGGCAACCTTGGAACCGGGGTCACACCCCACCCCGACGAGCCCGCCCCAGACCAGGAGTCACAAGGGACCATGAACTGTAAGAGAGAGAGGATCGTTGGAGGGTGCCATAGAAAAAAATCGTCATGGAGCCAGGAATGTCCTCCCCAATGGCACAGCCACTGGCCTGAGAAGAGCCGATGCCCAGTCCACTGAGGGCCACAAGGACAACTCTGGTTCCAAAGTGAGATCCACTATTGGAGTCGGAGGAAGGGAAGCTGCTGTCAGAGTAATAGGCTTCGAAACTTGAGTTGAAGTCAAAGGTGGAGTGTACGTTGGGGTTTGAGGAGATATACATTCACCTGAATGAGAGAATGTGGACTTCGATGGTTGGGAGAGACCTCTGGCCACAAGCAACTGGTCAACAAGCTGCAACATATCCTGTTCAGAGAGACTCTTGGTTGACCTCATGGAGAAAGCTGATGGCGATTCTGGCCTTTCTAGGAAAGGACTATATTGACTTGTAACAAAAGGATCCAGTGAAGGAGAATATTTGTTGTTGTATCTTTTGGCTTTTCCCAGTTAGGGGTCGCCACAGCGGAACTCCGGTCTGCTAATGATTGGCAGTAGATTTTTATGTACCCACTTGCCAGGCCTGATGCACAACCTTAATGAAGGTACACCCATTCATGCATGTCTCCACACAGAAGACGCTTTAGCTGAGAATCGAACAGGACATCTTACTGTGAGGTGACAATGCTACCGCAGCACCACCACCGCAATGTTAGTGAAGGAGAGAATATTTGGCCCTTGCTAATTCAATAGGTGCAGAGCCCGGAGCCAAGTATCTCTGCACCAAAGAAAATGGTGTAGAAATAGTCTGTGCTGACAATGTCAGCGCCGTAGTAGTTGAAGGTGTCTGCACCGTAAAGGCAAAAGTCTGCCCTGACACGTACAAAGCCGTAGTGGAAAGTGTCTGCACCAGCAATAAGGATGGTGCCAAGAAGGACTGCACCAAAGCACATGTCTGTGCCGTGGAGTACAAAAGAGTTATACTTGGAGCCAAAGGTGACTTACCAACAGTGCTGAAGGGGACTGAACCTGTACTGATGGTGCCATAAAGGGTTGTGATAGACCTGTCAGTACCACAGTTGTCTGCACCAGGAACTCCAGTGCCGATATCGATAAAGGAGCCATGGCTGTAGTCAAAATCATTTGGGGCAGTGCCGAGCCTGGAGCCGACAGGGTCACAGGTGGCACCGCTGAAGTAGTAATCAATTTCACCTTCTTATGAGTCGACTCCCTATGATCTCCAGAGGGAGAAGAAGGGAGTGACTTTGATGAAGAGGAAGAATGCCTCTTGCGGGGTTTAACAGGAGGGGGTGAGCCCTCTGACCCAGAAATTGCCTCAGAGAAAGGAGACTTGAGGAGACCTTTCAAAATGAACTTATTCTTCCTCTCGTTGAGAGTCCTGGTAGAGACATTTTTACAAATCCCACATGGAGGATCCACAGTCAGGTGGGAGACATTAAGACAGTATACATATAAGTCGTGGCCATTGGAAATTGGTAACTTACAGCTGCAATCCTTACACTGCTTGAAACCAATGCTACTTTTCTTATCTGACATAACTGGTGTGGAGAAGAAGAACAGTATCAAAAGGAAGAAGAAAGGCTACCCAAAAAGGGTAAGAAGAGAAAGGAAGGATTACCAACAATGGTAATGGAGAATTATCACAAGGTAATAAAGGGAAAAGACTGAAGGGAGAGAGTCTAAAGTGTACGATAGGGTAGGAAAATACTAGAATAAACATTTGAGAAAAATTTAAAGTAAGAACAATGTATAAACTTTTCAAAAAATTAGACACTTAGCTGAGAGAGTGGCTTCACACGGCTGTACAGCAACGCGGCAAACGAGATCTGAGGTAACAGGGAGCAGAACATTCTGGGTAGGACCTTGGCTCAACAGTTTTTGACTGATGCGAGCTTGATATTGGCTAGCTTGGTTCAGAGGATGGAACAGATAATCCATCAGTAAGGAATGAATGAAGATTAACAACATCAGATAAATATGTTACCAATTACTTCCTTCTTCCCCATCACACCTCCAACATTTGCAGTCTCATTCAGAAAAAATTCTTTGGCATCTACCAGGGGTACAAAAATACCTATTCAAATGCTACCAAGCAAAGATTCTAAATCTTCTAGACTTTGTTGAATACTTGGGAGTCATACATATATCCCACCCTTGCTTTTTTGTGAATTGCTTATGAAATCTCTCTTCTCAATCCTTTCTAACCTCCTCTAATTGATTCTTACAGTTATCATGCAGTTTTATATGCTGCACTAATTATCCCTTTTTAACAGCAGATTCTATTCTAGATTCTTTTAAAAACTGTACCAGTGCTGGTCTTTCACTTAGGATCCCCCTATTTCTTTCTATTTGCATATACTCTCATATCAATCCTTGAAAGGGAAGGCAATCTCTAGCCTGCAGTCCAAATAAATTCCTGGCCTCTTCCCATTCTATTACCTTTCCCTTTCTAATTATTTACTCCCAATACCTTGGTTCCTTTGCAAGTTTTCTAGAGTAAATTCCAGCCCCCTCTTATCCTATGTCTTTATCCCTAATTCCAGTCATCCCTATCAGCAGAATTTCCTTTCTACATTCCCATTTTGGCTTAGTTCTTACAGTACTTTCTGCTACTTTATGAATATAATATTCTGTATGGTTATTGTTATTCTCCTTAAGGATTTGCATCCAAATCCCAGTCTCTCCTTGTTTCCTGAGCTTTTTCATCATCAACCTTTTCCACTTTGAAAGGGAAGTTATGTGCATACCATAATTTATTTTTATTTATTTAACATCTGTTGACTGGGAAAGTCGGACTAAGACAGAGCCTATTTTCAGTGGAGGCCTGAGGAGAAATGCTCCAGATGCAAGTTTTTAGATTGTGGGAGGAAACTGGAGTACCCGGAGGAAACCCATGCGAACGCAGGGAGAACATGAAAACTCCGCAAAGAAGGCTTCCCAGCCAAGAACTGAACCGGAGAACCTCCTGCTGTGAGGCGACAACGTTAACCGCTGCACCACTGCATTACCTTCCATAACCTTCCATCTGTGTTGTCCATTTTCATTCTTCCTCAACCACCGGTTTTGGATATGATCTTTGGATCCAACTCCGCCAATACTATAGTTCGTGTCCAATTAAACTCTCAAGCTCCTCCCTACCCATAATGCACCAACCTCTAACATACCTTAGATCTTGTTTACTAGATGACATAAATAGTAACTATTTGAATAATGTTCCTAACAATGGAAATCAGTATCTGGAGCTCCATACAAGACAAAGCGGTGTCTTAATAGCATCTCATTCCTTCAGAAGTATAAGATGACAAAGGTTGGGGGTTGGCACATGGGAAGTTGAGGAAGAATGAAAACAGACAACACAGATGGAAAGTTATGGGTAGTACATAATTTATTTATCTGATGCTGTCAATTTTCATTCCTCAGCCATTGGGACAGAGTCCCCAGCTACCTTGTATCCTGGGTGAACGCTAAGGAAGGATATTCCTGAGCATGGCTGGATCAAAAACTGCTCTTCCCCTTGAAACCAGATCCAATTTGTAATGAGTAATAAAAGTATATGCATTAGCCCAAGTACCAGCTGCACATATGTCATCCACTGAGTGGTTGGATAAAATTACTGATGAGGTTGCCATAGATCTTGTAGAGTGCACTTTTAAAGGTTTTGGTAATGAAATGCCTGATTTATTATAGACAAAGGTTATGCAAGTCCATAATCCATCTTGCCAATGTCACATTTGATACAGACTTGCCCAATTTGTTATCTGCAAAGGATATAAATAACTGATCAGATTTTTCTAATGTCTTTTGTTCTGTGTAATAAGAAATGCAGCTGTCTATGAACATCTACTAAATGTAACATGTATTTGCCTTTGCTTTTGAATTTTGGAAAGAAAATGGACAAGTTGATTGATACTGGATTTTGACACCACCTTAAGAAGGAAGGAAGGAAGGGTTGGTACGTAATGTCACTCTGTCCTTATCTAAAATCAAGTAAGAAGGTTTAGAGGGTAATGCTTGAAGCTCTGAAATTCTCCAGGCAGAGTTAATAGCCACTAGAAACAAGGTCTTCCAGGTCAAAAATGTAAGATCACATTTTCCAGCTGGTTCAAAGGGGGAAATCGATTAATGCCTGCAGAACAAGGCTCAAATCCTATGGAAGGGTAGGATCTTTATAAGGTGGTCTAAGTAAAATAGTACCTGTTAGAAAGGCCCTGTATATCTTAATAGATGCTAGGGAAGAGATTGCTGTCAATTGAATTTTAATGGTAGAGGAGCTAGCACCCTCATTAAAAATTTTTGCCAAAAAATCTAGTACATTTTGTGTAGGGGCTGAAAAGGGATAAATACTTTTCTGATGTGCCCGCCAAACAATCCTCTTCCATTTGCTCCTGTAGATTTTTCTAGTGGAAGCTTCATGGGAAGACAGAAGTATATGACAGATGGAGGATGAGAGCATAGGTTCTCTGGCTATTAATGGAAGTGGAGAAACCCCACTGTTATCTTTAGGTATGAGATATTTGGGTGAACCATGCCTGTTGTGGGAGAAACAATGTCTGGAACTGGATCCAGAATTTAAGGTGGGTAAATTAGATGAGACCAAAGGAAAGGGAACCAAACCTGTTGAGGCCAGTAAGGTGCAATAAGGATGATTTTGCTTTTCAACCTTACAGCATTCTGTAGGAATTTGGGAATCAATGGGGTTTTGGTGACTAAGCACAGAGAAGACTGGAGGTCCAATCGTGGAGCGTAGCATTTCTCATTTGGGGGGAATTAGGGCAAATAAGCTGTTGCACTTGTCTAGGACACAAACAAATCACAGCAAGGCTGGCCCCATTGACGGAGAATGGCCATCATCATTTTCTTGATGAGAGACCACTCATGAGGTAGAAGAATGGATCTGCTCAATTTGTCTACTATCACGCTGGACTTCCCTGGAATGTATGTTGCTATCAAAAAGCGGTTGGATGTGACCATCCATTGCCACACTCTGACAGCTTCTCAACACAAGGGATAGGATCTGGTTCCTCCTTGTTTTTTGATGTACCAAACTACTGACATATTGTCCACTTGGATCGCAATTGTTCCCAGAGGTAGAGTATCCTGAAAAGCTTGCAATGCTAAAAGCACTGCTCTCATATCCAGAACGTTTATAAGCAAATATGCCTCTTCGGGGGACCGAGTACCTTGGATTACTTTACTCAGGAAGTGCCCCCCGACCCAATCTGGGAAGTATCAGTGGTCACTATGGCTTTGGGTTGAGGGACAATGAAAAGATGGCACTGTAAAAGTTGGTCTGCCTTATCCACTACCAAAGGTACTTCTTGCATATCTGTGTGATCCTTATTTTAACTGACATCCTCTGATACAGACTTGACTACTAGGATGCTAGCATCCACTGAAGAATTCTTATATGATATCTTGCCAGGGGAACAAGAATTATGGCTGCTGACATTGACCCCAAAGTTTGAAGAATTAATTGGGCTGAAATGTTGGTGTTGTGAATAATATTTGTGACCTGGAATATTAAAGTATGAGCTCTGTGTAGGGGAGGTGAAGCTGTTGCAGGTACAATACTAAAATGTGCTCCTATGAATTTCAGTGTTTGCGATGGATGCAACTGAGATTTGTTGCAGTTTATTGTGATTCCTAAAAGGGAGCAGGTTTGGAGTACCTGGTCTCTCGCTATTATGAGTAGATGCCTGGTTGGAGTGGTAATAAGCCAGTTATCTAAATATGGAAACACTTGGAATCTCTGCCATCTCAAGTGAGCTGCAACCATTGCCATGCATTTGTTGAACACCCTGGGGGCTGTGTTGAGACCTCTGAACTGGAAATGACTGGCTGCCAGCAGAAGCATAAGAACTTTGGACCACCTGTTTATTTTTATGTGACATCTTGAAGGTCAGTCAAGCAAATCCAATCATTCTTGCCTAGAAAAGGCAGGATGGACTGAACTGTGACCATCCAAAACTTTTGAGTGTCGAACTGACTTGTTCAGGTTGTTGACATCCAAAATTGGTCTCCAGTCCCCTGTTTTCTTTGGCACTAAAAAGAATCTTGAGTAAGTTCTGGATCCCTTCTGGTCTGGTGAAACTTCTTGGATGACTCTTTTTTTCTAACGGCTTTTGTATCTCTAGTGCAGCTGCTTTCCACTGATATGGTGGAACATCAGGAAACTTTTGAGAAGATGGAGGTGGAAGGGAAAAGGGAATTATATAACCTCTGGAAATAATTCTCTGCATTCAAGTATCTTCTGTAATATCTAACCAGGCTCTCTGATGCAAGGATACGTGACCCCCAATTGCCTCCAGAAGGGGACAATTGGGCCTCCTTTCAAGAGTGCTGGTAGGATCTGTCAGAAAAGGAATTTCTAAACCCCTGACCACCTCTGCTGCATGGGTGGCATCTTCCATTAGAGATCCCCCCTCCCTCTGGGGGAACCATCTCCAAGTGGATCTTGGAAAGAACACGGAGATTTTATGAACCAAATATTCCATCCCCTGTGTTAGTTCCTAGAAAAGGTCATGGGGGGTCAAAAAACATACTCTTATAGCAGACAAAGTCTTTCCATCCTTCTCACACTTGGAGAGCGTGTCCTTCACGTTTGAGCTAAACAAGGAAGATCTGTAAAAAGGAGCATTGACGAAAGAAGACTTGAAGGGCTCTGCAAAATCACACAAGTGCATCCACATCCTTACTGAGATACCTGAATCAACCACCCTTGAGGTACCCTCAGCTGCACAAGAGCTAAGCCTTATGGACGAATGTGAGATGGATTGAAGGGTTGCCAACTGTGAGGCTATCATAGCTTGAGCCTCTGCAGTAGTGGATCTTGAAAGATTATTTGACAACTCCATAATCAAATCTCTTTGTAACCGTATGAAATGTGCCAGGTAATTCAGTGACCTAGGAGCAAAGGTCGATGAAGCATAGACATGCTTCCCAAACCTATCCAAAGCCCTGGACTCACTATTGGGGGATGGACAGTGGAACTTTGTTCTGCAAATTCCTTCGTCATGGCAGCCTTGATGACCATGGCATCTACAGGCACACCCTTGCTCCAGTTTTCCCTTCCTGCTGGAGGTGCCAGAATTTGGTCTGGTCTCTTGGGGATGGGTTCAACCACATCAGTTTCCTTCTCCGCTTGCTGAGAGATCAAATCAATGAGCTCTTTAGCGGGCGGAGTTACCCAGGAGGTAGAAGGGCTAGATCCAATTGCCTCCAGAAACACTGATTCCTCCAGGGAAGGATTTTGGGAAGACCAACTAGCCCATTGCTTAAGGATCTCTAGAATGTCTCCAAATGAGACATCTTCGGAATGTGATTTGGGAGACCCTTCCCCTTCATCAAAATCTCTCTCTTCCATGATAGATTCCTGAGGAGAATATAAATCCCTCCTTTACACTTTCTCTTCCACAGTATTTACTCAATGGGAATTTCAAGTGTCAGAAGAGAGGGTAATGCCCTGCTGGGTAGTCTGGAGGGGTTGGAATGTTTGTCCCTGAGGAGCTGAATGTCAAGAATCTTGGTGCATATACACACAGGACATAGAAGGTAGACCCAAGGTGGGAGAGACCCTCCATCCTGCCGAAGCAGAGAAAACTCTCTCCACTACCTTGTAGGCAGACTGTCCCAGAGAAAAGGAAGTTAATGGAATGAGAAGCCAGGCTTCTAGCCCACTGTCTCTGTCTGCCCCAAAGGCAATCCACCCAAGACATAGGCTGGAGTTAACCTCTCCAGGGCGAAGCCTCAAAGGGGCAAAGGAGGCACCAAAAACTTTGGAGTCAACTCCAACACTTTGGATCCAACTGGGAAACAACAGCTCTAACAGCTACTCAGGTCTGAACTCGTTGGAGCCTGTGCACTCAGGGAAATCTTCAAATCCAAGGACACCAGTACTCTCAGATCCGAACTAGATGGTCTCGGCAAACACGGATCCAATGACTCCAAAACCAAGTGTCAGATTGGAGAAGGAACCATTACTGGAAGGGTAGATCTTGCTAAAGCTTCCTGACCCAAAGGGGTCAGAGCTGGGAGAACTACCATCTGTATTTGCACTGAAAGAAACTTCCCCACAATTCTATCCGTATTGGCTTCCATGAGACTCCAGCAAGAACGAGATGAAGCAGTGGATGGTGACCTGGACCACCGTCTCTCAAGGAAGAGAGATAGAACTCTACAAGGAACTGGATCAACTGTTGGGATGTATCAGACCCAAGAAAGAATCTTTGGAGCTGAAGTACTCTGATTTTAGGGGATGTAGAAGACATCTTGGAGCCATCAAAAGGCTTCAGATCTGACTTGGGTTTTTTTGAGAGAAAGCTCTGTAGAAGATGGAGTGGAAGAATCTGACTTCTTTGGGGACTTTTTTGGAGCATCCTTAGAAAATGTTTTTTTTTTTTTTGGGGGGGGGGGTAAGCCCCAGACAGAGCTTCTGAAAATTCTGTCCACTAAAGTGAGTGGATTAAAACTTTGACATATCTCACAATTAACATTAAGATGGTCTAGGCCTAAACAGTAGACACAAAAGGTCATGGGCTCCAGATTTTACACTTTTTAAAACCTTTTTCAGACACCCTGGAAAAAAAGTACAACTAACAGAGAAAAATATACTGCTATATGTGTGAATATTATATATATATAAAAAAAAAAAAATATATATATATATATATATATATATAAATATATATATATATATATATATATATATATATATATATATATATATATATATATATATATAAATAACATTCTTTTTTTAGGGTAAGGAGAAAGAAAAAGGGAAAAAGATAGAAATAAGATATAAATAAGTATCAAGAATTTTTCTAAAGAATACATGGATGTGTAAAAGGTGAAGTCAGGCTAACAGAAAGATTTTACAGCTTATGGGAAAAAATACCAACAATGGTAAACAAGAATAATCAAGTATATGTATGAAAGAGACTTGGGAATAAAAACTTTTAAGAAAAAAAATTACTTATCTCTTTTTTCCTCAATTTTTTTTTATTTTCAATTAAAATAACATTTATATAATATTTTTAAATATCATTTTAAACAACTATATACAATATTTACAATAGCCTGACTTTCAATTACATACACTGTATGTTATTAAATATAGAATTAACAGATCAGTTATCAGAGATACAATATTGATTACTGCAGAGTGTCCAACACAGATATAACTTTCTTCCAAGGATTATTTACCAATGGCATGTGATAGATTCGTAGTTCTTTGATTTTTATTTTATTTCCATCGATGCAGTTGTCTTCAGTAAAGTGTAGAATTCTTCCAAGGTCGAGGGTGTAATCTGAATTCCACCTTCTGGTTACGCATTTCTTAGATATAGCAAGTATTGTCCGTAACAAATATATATTTGTCTTAATCAGGTAGGGACCTTCAATTACATTTAGTATAATTGAATGCTTTAGTTAAGGTAAAGGATTCATTAAATAAAGCTTATAAAAATGACTGATTCCATTCCAATACGATTTTATTTATCTCTTAATAAGCTCAAAAGCAAAACTGACCACGTCTATATGCAAAAGCAGCAAACGAGATCTGAGGTATGTTAAAAGTTCATAAGTAGGTATTAGGCTATTAGCTGTAGGACCTATATAAGCCTAGCCAAAAAAGTACCCTGGCTTTCGCCACCCAAGAAAATTATTTTCCTGTGCCCCTGTTGAGCAGAGCCACAGAGGTGATCCCCGGGGTGAATTTCCTATTTACCATTCAATCATCAAGATTTTTCTTGAAGAGTGCTAATGAGGAGCTTTGTTTGATATAGATAGGTAGTTTGTTCCAGAGTATGGAAAGTCTCTGGGACAGGAATCTATCCCTCCCACATGTTCTGTTTAGTGTGGTGACAAGGTTTAGGTCCCTAGAGCGTATAGCTTGGAGGTATTGGGATTTCTTTAAGTGGAGCTCTGGGTTTGACATACCTTTGTATGTTAGGCAGAGATTGCCTCTGAGTAGGTGATATGCGACAGAGTAAAGCTGGAGTTTTTTGAGACGGTCTGCATAGGGCATCTGTTTGAGGCCAGTAATCCTCTTTGTGAGGTATTTCTGCAGCCATTTCAGTTGTTGTAGATGTTTTATGAGGTACATACCAAAAGGGGGTTGTACTCTATAATGGGTCTAATGAGTGACGAGTAGAGAGGAACAATGACCTCTTATTTCCTGAATGAGAAACCTTTTGTGATGAGGTGTACCACGTAGAAAGATTTCCTGACAACTGTGACAATGTGATTATCAAAGGAGAGACTACTGTCCACCTATGTCCCAAGGTCTCTTATCACACTTTTGGTGGTAAATAGACTACCACCTATGTGGTAGCTCATGGATACAGGTTTTACCAAAGGGGATGACAATGCACGTTTTGGCATTGAGCTTGAGCCCATGGCTTTGACACCAGGCATCTGTCTCAGTGAGGCCCTTTTGTAGGATGTCCACATCGTTATGAGTTTTGGTTATGGCTCCTAGTTTGCAGTCATCTGCAAACTTCGTTAGCCAAATACCTTCTGTGTTAGACTGTACTTCAGAAAAGTAGATACCAAACAGGAGAAGACCCAGGAATGAACCCTATGCTACTCCACTTGTCACTGGTCTGAAGTCGGATTTGGAGTCTGCTACTTTCACAGTGTGGATTCTGTCAGTGAGCCAGTTGGCAACCCATCTTGTGACATAGGGATTTATACCTCGTTTAGTGAGTTTATCTATAATTCCAGATTGGGGGATTGTGTCAAAAGCCTTGGCAAGATCTAGATAGGCTGTGTGAACCACCTTACCCTCGTCTAAGGCTCTGGTGACTGCTTCAAAGAAGTTTATCAGGTTTAGGAGACATGATCTGCCTTTTACAAACCCAAACTGGGTGGGGTCCAGAGTTTGGAGATTTATAAGTTCCATGATGATACGTTTCATGGCCTTGCAGACAGGGCTCATTAGGCTAACGGGGAAGTAGTCCCCGGGGTCTGTGGTGGCTCCCCCTTTGTGGAGTGGGATAACCATCGCTGTGCCCCATTCAGTGGGCACAAAGCCTGAGGTGAAGCTATGACTGAACATGGTGCTTAAGTGGGGTGCCAGTTCATTCTGTAGTTCGTGCAGAATGCAGCCTGGGATGTTGTCAGGTCCCATGGATGCTGTGTTCTTGGCTTTGGAGAGTGTGGTTTTTACCTGTGCAGCTGTGTTTACACAAACTTTGCATTCTTCTGGTATAGAGATGGGCCCTTTAGGGGGTGAGAGGAGGGTAAAGTTAGCACTGAACCTATCTGCCAGGATGTTGGCAATATCAGTTGGTTATGTATATTTAGTGCCAATGTTCTGTAACTAAGAGCAGATCTGAGTGTTGCCATTGAGATTCTTGACATAGCTATAGAATGCTTTGTGGTTGTCTTTAGAATCGGTGAGAGGGGGGTAAAGTTAGCACTGAACCTATCTGCCAGGATGTTGGCAATATCAGTTGGTTCTGTATATTTAGTGCCAATGTGCTGTAACTAAGAGCAGATCTGAATGTTGCCATTGAGATTCCTGATATAGCTACAGAATGCTTTGTGGTTGTCTTTAGAATCTGTGGCGATTTTGTTTTCGTAACAAGCTATGGAGGATTTTATGAGGGATCTCAGCTTCTTACTGAGGCTGACCAGGGAGTTCCTCCAATCATGGGATTTTAGTCTTTTTTTTTGCAACAGTTTCTTTCTTCTGTTGTAGAGTTTGTTTGTGGCAGGGGACCACCAGATTGGCTTCCTTTTTTTGGAGGATAACATCTTTGTTCTGTTAGGGATAGCACAATCCATGCACTCGTGTAAGTGCTTATAAAGTGCATTTGTGCAGGATTCAGCAGTCGTATCTCTATTGTCCTTCTGCATGGGTGTCGTGAAGTTTTCCACTTCTGCCTTAAGAAGAGTGAAGTTGGGTTTGGAGAAATATTTTATGGTGGTTTCCCTAATGGGTGGGTGGAGTGGGATGTGGATGTCTGGGGTGATTAGCTTGTGGTCGGATCTGACCAATGAGGAATTGATCTCTGGTGTGGAACACCAGTCGCCCATGTTGGTAATGACCAGATCTAGGATAATTCTGCCCCTGGTGGGGGTGTAGATAAGTTGATCCAAGGCGTTGGAATTTATGAATTTCAGAAAACGTTGAGCAAAAGAGTTGGTTCATAGGTAGGTACTAGGCTATCTGCCCAAAGGCATTTATAAGCCTAGCTGGAATGTGTTGGCTTTTGCCACCCCCCTTACATTAGTTCCCTATGCCTCTGTCCAGCAGAGCCACTGAAGTGATCCCCGGGGTTAACTTCCTATTTCCCATCCACTCGTCAAAGTTTCTCTTGAAGAGTGTTAGTGAAGAGCTCTGCCTAATGTAGATTGGAATCTTGTTCCAGAGCATGGGAAGTCTCTGGGACAGAAATCCATCCCTCCAGCACGTCCTATTTATTGTTGTGGTGAGGTTTAGATCCCTAGAGCATGTGTCTCGAGGGGATATGGTTTTCTTTAGGTGGAGCAAGTCCATCAATTCTGGGTTGGACCTGGCCTTTTATGTCAGGCAGAGATCACCTCTGAGTAGGCGGTATGCAACTGAGTACAGCTGGAGTTTCTTCAGTCAAGCTGCATAGGGCATCTGTTTGAGGGCAGTGATCCTCTTGGTAAGGTAATTTTGTGGTCTTTCCAGCTGCTGCAGGTGTCTTGTATGGTACATCCCAAATGGGGTGTTGTACACTATGATGGATTTGATGAGTGATCCGCAGAGGGGCACAATGACCTCTTTTGATCTGGATGTAAACCCTTTTATGGTACATGAGTAGTTTTTCCAGTTAATGGTGGGGTAGCTGAAATCACCCATAATTAGGGTGTTGGGTTGTACCCTAATATTTTCCAGTGTATCAAGAAATGAGGAGTGGGAATCCTGGGAAATGGTGGGGGATCTGTAGCAAGTTACAATTTGGATTGTGGTCTTGTGCAGAGTTAGTTGCACTTGGATAATCTCGGATGCATTATGCTAAGCAACTAGCCTGGAGGTGTGGATATCCTTAATGAATATGGACACGTCTCCGCCTTTAGTGTTTCAGTCCAGGTTAGGTGGACGAAAGGTGTGGTATGAATTATAGCCTGGTAATGCAGGAGTGCTCTCTGGAGCCTTGAACCAGGTCACTGTCACTGCATAGATGTCGGTGTTCTCCATTTTAAGGAGTGCCTCAAGTGAATGCATTTTGAGGTTTAGACTTCTAGCATTGAGTAGCATAACCTCAAGTTTTGCTTGCTTGATACCTATTACTGTGGTGAATTTGTCATTTGAACCTTGCCTAAAAAAGGCACTATAGTGGTGGCAAGAGCCCAGTATCTGGAATCCCAAGGGCGACAGGTGCAGGCCATCTATGGCAAAGCATGGTGGTCTGTCGATCATGTCATCCCAGGCAGATAGATACTGGATCCCCTTAGAATGACACCAGAAGCTTAGTCAATTGCTGAAGTCAACCATTTTGTCCTTGTACTGTGGTATCATTCTGGGTGATGGCAGGATGCTACTCAGGGCTAGGGTCATACCTGCCTGGGCTACAAGATCGGAGACCTCCTCCATGTCTCTTTTCATGTAGTCCAGGGAGGTACATCTCAGGTCATTCACACCAACATGGACAATGACAGAGTCATATTTGTACTTGTTGTGGAGTGACCTGAGTTTGTGCATTTTGTGGCAGATCCTGGCACCCGGCAGGCAGCTGACAGTAACTTTCTCCTTGTTTAGCCTGGTGAGTGGAACATCATTCTGCCTGACTATAGAGTCACCTACGACTAGAGTGCTGGGTACGTTGTTATGTCTTATGGGCTGTGGTTGAGTGTCATGCTGAGCTTGTGGGCTATGTCTCATTTGGGTTGTGTTGGGGGGGTGAAGGTTGCTTGCGTTTCTGCTTTGGAGGTCTCTGTTGCTTGAGCAGATTTTTATTGAGAGCCTCCGTGAATGTAGGTGTGTGTTTTGTGTTGCTATGTGTGTGTTTTAGTGGTGTAGGTTTTGAGGGACTATGTGATGAGTGTGGTGTGGTATAAGTGTTTACCTTCTCCTCTTGACTGTCAAGTCCCATCTTGGGTGAAGAGAGCTTTGCTTCCAGTTTGGCTATATAAGTGCATCTCTCACAGGTTGTAGTATTGGGTGGTAGGACAGGGTTGTCTGTGTACATGAGGCAATTGCTGCATTGCCCCAAGATGCCCAGATTCATCAGGTAGACAGGAGAAACCACCGGGAGCTGACCCTTAGACATGCCTGGATAGGTGCTTATTTATGTACCCGTAAATGTACACCACTTAATTTCTCTCTTACATCCAATGATAGCACTCCCATTTCTCCTGACTCAACTACAAAATTACTAGGAATAATTGTTGACAACAATCTAAGCTTTGACTCACACATCAACAATACAATAAAAGTAGTTAACAAAAAAATTGGTTCCCTCTACAGACTCAAACCCTTCCTTACACATGAAACAAGAACAATCTTAGCTAGATCTCACCTGATCTCTACTCTTCTATATGCCTCCCCCATCTATACTAATCTCTCCAAAAGCAACCTGAAGAAACTTGCTACATCCTACTATAATATTGCTAGATTCGCTACAGGATCCCAGTTTCGAACTCACCACTGCCTGAACCTAAGACAACTAGGTTGGCTTGAAATTTACCAACAAATTAATACTTCAACAGCTCTTAATAGCTCATAAAATTCTACACCAACCAACTAAAATACCAATACTCTCTAACCTTGTTACACCTTACAATAACATGAAACAGCTACGCTCCTCAAACAAGCTACTGATTATACTCCCAAACCTAATAACTCAGCAGGGGACTGCCTCTTTTCCAACTCTGTTGGAAAAATGTGGAACAAACTACCCTCTGATATCACATCGTTGTCTACACTCTCACTTTTTAAAAGACAACTGACTATGCATCTCAATAGTCAATGGCTTTGCCCCTGTACCAACCCAGATTAACTTTCCCTCTTACTCTGTCTCTTTTTATTACGCTATACCCTCATAACTTTCCTTTTCATAATATCTATGTAGAGAAATGTTATCTCATATACACAGTATGACCAAAAAAAAAAAAAAATATTATTATTTCTTTGTTGTAAGACTTTAGGATTGTTTTCTTTTTGTTTGCTCCTATCATAGTTGTACATTGCATATATTGTCTAACTTTGTTTTTTTTAAATTCTAATCTTGTATGGCCTATTGCTGTGTAAACATGTAATATTCCATTGGAGCTTTTCTCTCCAGGCCTCTACTGAAAATGGACATATATCCAGTTAGACTAGCCCGGTCAACAAATGTAAAATAAATAAATAAAATAAAATAAATTATTAAGTACTAAAAATTGTTTTCCTCTAGACAAGTAAGGAAAGTTGAGTGCTGTAGTAATTTGTAATTTATTTAGTGCTTACGAGTTCTGAACAAGTGCCGAGCTCAAAGAAACAGATTTGAGTGCTAAAACTAAAAAAAAACTGGCTAGTTCTAAGGGAAAATTTGAACAGCGGACTTTATGGAGCCGGGAATAGTTTAACCCTAGCTAAGCGGCGATGCATAAAGAGTATTTTTTTTAAATAACAGTAGCAAATGAGCACACTGATTTAAACACATGAACCAATTAAGCAATAAAAAGCTAAAAACTGAGCCCCGTTCCAGCAGTCTTCGATCAGACAAGTTCTAACTGCACATTCCTGCCACTAGGGTGCAGGGGAACCTTCTCCAAAAAAACATATTATACAAACAAAGCTAGGTTCAGCAGGTCTGAATTTAGTCTATGCTACAGCAAACAAGGCATACCAATTTCAGAAAGAAACAGTTCAAATAAGCAGGTACAATAAGCCTTTAACCAGAAATTTCCAGCTCAGAAGGGCAGAATCTACCCTCACCTCCCTCAGGAGTGCAGACCATAAACCTTCTTAATGAAAAATAACTAGCCTGAAGCCCAAGTGCTTAAACCGGAACTAATTCACTTTTAGAATAACAGACACTAAGCCTTCAATCAGCAACTCTCAACTTAGGAGGATGTAAGCTACCTGTCCTGTCACAACAGTGCAGACCACACCTTCTTAATGTAAAACAACTGGTCTGAAGCAGAAGCGCTTCAACCAAAGGCTTAGAATAACAGTTACAATTTAATCAGGCTACTAACAAGCAGTAATAAATGCAGAATAAATGCAATAAAGTAGGAAGAAACACAAATACAGTAAAAGCAGATGAATAAAGTGCATTTTTATATAACAATAAAAAACGAGCAAACTGATTTAAACAAATTACCCAATTAACCAGTAAAAATGCTCAAAACAGAGCCCTGTTCCAGCAGTCTTCAATCAGACAATTTCTAACTGCACACTCCTGCCACTAGGATGCAGGGAAACCTTCTCCAAAAAAGATGGCCTGGATTAGTGCTCAAGTTAGACAAACAAAGCTAGATTCAGCATGCCTGAATCTAGTCTATGCTACAGCAAACAAGGTGCACCAATTTCAGAAAGAAACAGTTCAAATAAGCAGGCACAATATTCCTTTAACAAAAAATTCCCAGCTCAGAAGGGCAGAATCTAGCCTCTCCTCCCACAAGAGTGCAGACCACAAACTTCTTAATAAAAAATAACTGGCCTGATGCCCAAGTGCTTAAACCAGACCTAATACACTTTTAGAATAACAGAGACTGAGCCTTCAATCAGCAATTCCCAACTTAGAAGAATGTAAGCTACCTATCCTGCCACAGCAGTGCAGACCACAAACCTTCTTAATGTAAAACAACTGGACTGAAGCCCAAGTGCTTAAACCAAAAGGCTTAGAATAACAGTTACAAGTTAATCAGGCTACTGCCAAGCAGTAATAAATGCAGCAGAATAAGTACAACTGAGTACTTTTAAAAAGAGGCAAAAGCAAATAAAAGTGCAATTTTTTTTAGTAAAGTGCAAGGAGAGAGGAAGGAGGCATAGAAGAAAAATTCAAGGTTAAGAACCTAAGTGGGTTGGCCTTCTCAAATGTTCTCTCTGCATTAAGTAGAGTGAGCACCAGACTGAGAGGGCAGTCCCAGATCAAATTTACAGTAGGGGCAGGCAACTGCAAAGCCACCAACTATAACAACACTACAAGAATAGGGTGGGAGGGAGTAGGTGCATAGGGTGGGAGGGAGTAGGTGCATAATGGGTAAGGAGGAGCTTGAGAATTTCAGGTGGCCACGAGCTATAGTATCAACCAAGCTGGATTCGAGGACTGGATTCAAACCCAGTTGTTGAGGAATGAATGAAAATTAACAACATCAGATTTATAGCTTTCTGCTTCTGTTATGCACAAGAGCCTTAACTGTATAGCTATGACGGGTCTAGGACTATTCACTGAAAGCACATTTCACTGAAAGTCAAATGACTGTGCACAAATCACTGAAAGCTCAATTCATTGAAAACACAATTCACTAAAACACATTTCACTGAAAGTTATATATGGTCTTTTCCCCACTGTAGTGCGACCCTGGAGTTAGTATATATAGTAAGGGGGTGGGGGGGAGTGTAGCCTCCACATAGTTTGGATATATATTATGTTCAGAAAAGAGTAATTTATTGGAATTACAAGTATCCATGTATATAGTTCAAAATATTTAAAATAGGTGAGGGGCTACGCCCCCAATGTGATTTGTGCACACCCCCCTTACTATATATACTAACTCCAGGGTCGCACTACAGTGGGGAAAAAGCCATATATAACTTTTAGTGAATTGTGTTTTCAGTGAATTGAGCTTTCAGTGAATTGTGCACAGTCATATGTGTTTCAGTGAAATGTGCTTTCAGTGAATAGTCCTAGACCCAGCTCTGACATACCCCTTCAAATCAGGCAATCTCAAACCACCTTATTTTATGGGAAACACAGCAAACAAAATATCCACAACAGACCACCACGGAGCTAAAGTCCTTTTAATAAAACAACTTGAAAACCATAAAAACAAAAGAAAAGATTCAGGATCTGAAGAAGGCTATTAACCTGAAAGCGCTTATCCATTTTCTCTGCTGAAGCTGCAACTTCTTTTCTTTTGTTTTTTGGTTTTCAAGTTGTTTTAATGAAAGGATTTTAGCTCCATGGTGTTCTGTTGTGGATATTTTGTTTGCTGTGTTTCTCCTATGTTTCCTAAGGACCTTTATTCTTATTTTGTTTTATGGGAAGGATCAGTTTGTCCCACTTGACTCTGGACATTTTCCCCTCCCAGATAAATTCCTTTGACTCTTTATTAACTGCTATCCACAACTTCTCCTCTGATTGATAAAAATATGCCTGACCTCTATATAAAACTAAAGGGACTAAAAACATTTTGACTGCTTGCATCTTGCTATCTATATCCATAAAATGGAGCTTCCAGTTTCTTGATTTTTGTTATTATCTTTTTAGTCTCTTCCCACATACCATAACAGAATCCTTTTTAATCCATACTCAAAAGTACTTCATTTTATCATGTCCTCATAAAAATGGGTATTGCTGAACCAGCTGATGCCTAGGTATGTAGTTTACAGATATTGCCTGTTTTATCTTTATTAATTTTGTATCCCAAAAGACCTGAAACTGTCTAAAAATGTTCCATAACACTGCAATTTCATTTTCTGGTTTTGTCAGGCATAAAACAATATAATCTGCACATAAAGCCAGCTTTTCTTGACTACCATACCAATTATATACTTGAATTCCTGAGTCACTTATTTGCTTTGTCAATGGTACTAAACATAACTCAAACAATGGGAAAGGAGGATACCCCTGCCTCGTTCCCCTGCTTAAACAGAAATTCGAAGAGAGAAACTCACACACTAATTTTCACCTCTGATCCCTCATATATCCTTCTAATCAGCCTTGTAATTTTATAAGGGAAAGCAAATGCTTCCATTGCCCTACTCATAAAATCCTATCTCATTCTGTCAAATGTTTTCTCTGCATCAAGACCCACCAACAGTGGTATTTTCTTACATTCTGTCTCCTTCTGTATCATCACAGTTCTGTTGTGTGTCTTTTGGCTTTTCCCGGTTAGGGGTCGCCACAGCGGAACTCCGGTCCGCTAATGATTGGCAGTAGATTTGTACGTGCAGAGTTGCCAGCTCTGACGCACAACCTTCAACGAAGGTACGTCCATTCACGCATGTCTCCAGACAGAAGACGCTCTAACTGAGAATCGAATGGGACAACGTCTTACTGTCAGGCGACAGCAATATTGCAGCACCACCACCGCAGTTATCATCACAGTTCTGTTAATGTTATTAAATGTTTGCCTTCCCTCCACAAAACCACACTGATCCATATCCATCAATGTTGGCATCACCTTTGCCATTCTTTTAACCATTATAGACATAAGCACTTTATAATCATGGTTTAGAATTGAAGTGGGCCTATATGAAGCTGGATTTGATGGGTCTTTACAATCTTTAGGTATTACAGCCACCACCACTTTCTTCCAGGATGTTGGTGCCGCTCCTTATTTCAAAATACTGTTAAACAAAACCTTACAGATATTTATAATTTTTTCCCTCCTATCTTTCAAACTGCCACATGAATGCCAATTATTCCTGAGAACTTTCCCGTCAATCGTTTATACATCTCATCTCCTCCTATCCTAACTGCTAGTAATTGAGCCTCTTCTACCTCTCTCCTTGGCATATTTAATTCTTCCATATATATTTCCATTTGTATCTTTTATTGATTTCCACATTTCTCTGCTTTTTACAGACTTTCATAAAATTTCCAAAGTTTTTCTGGTACCTCTATAAAACCTCTTATTACCTTCCTTGTTATAGGGTGTCTATATTAGAACATCAAAATTTCGAATGTTCTAATATCGACCCCTAATGAAAATATTGAAGCAACAGAAAACCAAATTTATTCCTATGGAAAGAATTTGGTTGTCCTTTTCTGTTGCTTCGGTATTTTCAGCGCTGAAGTGGAAAGTTACAGGTCAGGTTCAGGTAAGTGTGCGACTGAGTGTGGGTTAGGGTGCAGGTTAGGTATGTGTGTGATTGTGTGGACGTGAGGGTTAGGGCGGGTTAGGTGAGTTAGGGTTAGGGCGCGGGTTAGGTATGTGTGCTGCAATTGTGTGGACATGAGGGTTAGGGCGGGTTAGGTGAGTTAGGGTTAGGGCGCAGGTCAGGTAAGTGCGCGATTGTGTGGATGTGAGGGTTAGGGCGTGGTAGGTGAGTCACTGTTAGGGTGCTGGTGAGGTGAGTGTGCGACAGTGACGGACCTTAGGGTGAGGGTTTGGGTTAAGGTAAGTGGATAGTTTGTGGTGTGTGTATAGTTTAGTGTAGAGTTAGGTGTAAGATTTTAGGTGTATGTGTGTGGATTGCTGTTTGTTTGGTGTGCTTGTGTTGTGTGTATGTGTTTTGGAACAGCACATTTTTTCCCTAGGAAAAAAATTTGCTGTTCTATATGTTCGATGTTTTCAGCTTTCGCTGAATAGGGGTCGATATTAGAACATTCGAAGTTTTGAAA
The DNA here is from genome assembly GCF_019279795.1 of Protopterus annectens. Classification (NCBI taxonomy): domain Eukaryota; kingdom Metazoa; phylum Chordata; order Ceratodontiformes; family Protopteridae; genus Protopterus; species Protopterus annectens. Next base: position 1,600,304,043 of record NC_056737.1, on the reverse strand, counting down.
CTTCAGTGTTCTAATATAGACCCGTTATAGGCTCTCTAAGCTTGGAGATAACCCTTTTGACTTTCTATTGCCTGAGTTGTTGCACAAAGTTTTTGTGCTCTGGAATTATCAAAAAAAAACAGTTGCTTACCAGCAGTCTTTCTAAACTCATGCATATTATTGATCCTTTATTTTCTGTTTAGCATTCTGCAATTGCTCGTCTTATTTTTCTGAGAACCCCTCTATTCTGTAATACTTTAACCTTTGTCAGTCCCTCTAAATAATTCCTGTTACTTCTTAACCATATCTCTCTTTCTTTTATTTCCACTCTATTTTTAAACTCCACTTTAATTTTATCCCATTTCCTAGCTATATTTTTCAGAAGAAATTTCTATCTTCCCTAAGAACCCCTGAATAATTTCTATACCCATTCCTTATATTCCTCTCTTTTTAACAGCTAAGTGGGAAAGCACCAGTGTCTCATTTTTACTTCATTACCCTGCATTTTTATTTTTGTTATTACTGGTGCATGATCTGAACTAGTTATTTGATAAGTATAAAAACTTTCAATTAAATGCACATGTTCCTGTGAAACATAATTTCTGTCTAGCCTAGCCCAGGTTTTGCACCTTGGGGGATAATATGTAAATTCACTCTGAACTCCTACTACTGAATTCACATCTTTCACACTAAATATTTTCAGAAATTTCTTCAATAAGCTATCCTCTTTTTGTTATATTTTCTCTTCTGGGCCCTCCAGATACATCCTCACTGCTGCAAATCAAATTCCAGTTCCCACCTATATGTAATATTCCCTGCTGAAAGCTGATTATTTCTCCCAGAATTTTCTTAAACTCCATTACAGCAGTTTAGGTGGAATATAAATACATGCCAGTGTAATCCTCTTCCCTTGCCAGTAACCCCAAAGTACTATAAATCTATTATTTTTTTCCTCTTCTGTCACTACTGGAGCTCCTCTTGCTATTAATATAAGTACTCCTCTTTTCCTTTGTCACAGATATTCCGCTGAACAAACATCCTGAAATCCTTTCTTTATCAAATTCACACCCTCAGTTCCTCCCAAATGTCTCTCCTGTAGCATAGTTATTTGCATTCTATATTTTTAAATATAGCTCACTACTCTTTCTTTTTTGCATATATATGTGAGGCCATTTACATTTAAAGATAATACAGAAAGAATTATGTTAAAAAGTTATTCCCACCTGTTCCTAGCCAGAAACGTAAGTACCTCCTGGATTGTCTGTTCATCTTTATGTAATAGTTTGCATCCTTAAGGTCTATCAAGCACATCATGTTGCCCTTGCCCAAAAAGGGTAGGATGGACTAAACCATGACCATCTGAAACTTTGCATGTCGAACTGACATGTTGAAGTTGTGGAGATCCAAAATTGGTCTTCAGTCCCCTGTTTTCTTTGGCACTAAAAAGAATCTTGAATAAGTTCCAGATTCTATCTGGTCTGGTGAACAGCTTTTGTATCTTTAGTGCTGCTTCTTTCCTCTGACTGGGTGGAACATAGTGAATTTTGTGTAGAGGTGGAGGTGGAAGGGAAAAGGATATTGTATAACCTCTGGAAATAATCCTCTGCACCCAAGTATCTTTTGTTATGTCTAGCCAGGCTCTCTGGTGCAAGAATAGTCAACCCCTGACTGCCTCCAGAGGGGGACAGTCAGGCCTCCTTTCAGGACTGCTGATAGGGTCTGTCAAAGAAAGAATTTTGGACCCCTGGTTTTGCATGCCTCCTCTGCTGCAGGGGTGTTGTCATCCATTAGAGTTCCCCGAGTTCCCCGTCTGCCCTTAGGGGGACTTTCTCCACATGTGCCCTGGAAAGGACCCTGGAACTTCTTGAACCATATCTTCTGACCACCTCACTGATGCCTAGAAAAGGATCTTTGAGGGGGTATAAAAACATACGCCCACTGTAGAGAGGGTCTTTCCATCCTTCTCACTCCTAGATAATGTGTCCTTCACTTCAGGGCCAAAAGAAGAACTGCCATCACATGAAGCACTGACGAATGAAGACTTGAAGGGCTCTGAAAAATCACATAAGAGCATCCAGGCATGCCTCCTGATAGATATATGCCTGAACCTGCTGCTCTTGAGGCACCTTTGACTACATGCAAAATAAGCCTCATGGATGAATTCAAGAAAGATTAGAGGATAGTCAACTGAGAGGCCACAGATGATTAGGCCTCAACAGAAACTGTCCCGGAAAGGACTTTTGAAAGTTCTTTGATCAAGTCCCTTTGAAACCTAGTAAAATGTGTCAAATAGTTCAGCAATCTAACAGCAAAGGTAATGTGCCAAACAGTTCAGTAATTTAACAACAAAGGTCACTGAAACATAGGCAAGCTTCTCAAACCTGTCCATTGCCCTAGACTCCCTGTTAGGGGGATAAACAGAGGACCTTTGGTCAGCAAGTTCCTTCTTGGTTGCCACTGCCATGACCATGGTATCAACGGGCACCCCCTTACCCTAGAATTCCTTTCCCACAGGTGGAGACAGAATCCTGTCTGGCCTCTTAGGCACTAGCTCAGCTGAGTCGGGCTCCTTCCATGACTGCCGAGAGACCAATTCAATTAGCTCATCAGCAAGTGGAGTAAACCAGGAGGTACATGGACCAGCTGCAAAGGCCTCCAGAAATACTGTAAGGGTTTCTGGGGGGGGGGGGTCTAGCCACCTCTCTGTTTAAAGATCTCAAGGATGTCTCCAAAAGAGATGTCTTTTGGAGGTGATCGTGGGGACCCTTCATCCTCATCAAAATCAGTATCGTCAGTGACTGACTCTTGTGAAGAGTCCAAGTGCCTCCTCTTGCACTTTCTCTTCCTAGGGACTTCCTCAGTGGGATGCTCTGTGGAAGTGTCAGAAGAGACTATGAAACCCTGCTGGGTAGTCTGAAATTCTCAAGCTGGCTATCCCTGTGGCACTGAATGATGATGAGGCTCCAAGCACAGAGACATCTGGGAGCTGGAATGAAGATCCGAGGGTGTTGGGTCCATCAATCTTGTCAGAGCATAAAACACCCTCTTTACAACCTCTAAGGCAGACCACCCTTTAGAAAGAGAAGTCTTCGGCACTGAGAAGGCAGGCTTCTGAGCCACTGGCTCTTCCCGCCCCAAAAGCAATCTCCCCGAGTAGGAAGTTGGAGCCAAGCTGTCTGATGTCAAAGCACAAAGGCATAAAGATGGCTCTGGAACCTTCGGAGTTGATCCCAGCACCTCAGATCTGAGAAGGAAGCTCGCGCTCCAAGAGTTCTCCAGATCTGAAAATGTTGGAGCCTGGGCACTCAGAGTTCGCTTTGGATCCAAAGATAGGGTTATCTTTGGATCCAAGCCAGACAGACCCAGAAGACTGAGATCCAGAAGCAGCCAAAGGCATCAGAGAAGGAGTGTGAAGTGGTGGTGTGGTCGAAAGATGGGCTTCCTGACCAAAAGTGATAGCAGCCAGTAACACACCCATCTGAATCTGTGCTGAGAAAAATGTCCTCATCATTCTATCCACATCTTCCTCAGTCAAACATCTGGATGAATGAGACAAGGCCGGGGAAGGTGACTTTGAATGGCACCTTTCCATAAAAGGGGAAAGGACCCTGGAAGGCACTGGATCAACAGAGGGAGAATACTGAGTCCTTTGAAAAATAATAGAATATGGATCAGTTGGGTCCGAAGGTTTCTTGGTTGGATCTGAGGAAGTAGAATCCATTAACCTCTTTTTTTTTTAGATCTGAGGGGGAAGAGGTTTGAGACCTCTTTGAATCCAATTTAGATCTCTTCCTGGAAGGCTCCAAAGATAGAATTGAGGAAGGGGATGGAATGGGAGACTTCAACTCCTTAGATTTTAGTTTGGGGGACTGAGCCCCAAGTGATAGCTTCACCAAAAGATGATGGCAGCAAGCCTTTCAAAATCAATTTATTCTTCCTGTCCACAAGGGTTCTGGGGTTAAAATTATGACAAATAGACCAATCCTCCTGCAGCTGCTGTGGACCTAGGCAATAAACAGAGTGTATGTGCATCTGAAATAAGCAACTTGTGACCACACTTCAAACCTTTTTTAAAGCCAGAAGGACCCTTCTCATCCACACTAGCATAAACAACAAAGTATAATACAAGAATTTTTTTTTTTTAGAAAAGTGGAAGTCAGAAAAATATTACAAACAATGGTAATTAAGGATACACAAGCATATAAAAACAGCAACTACCAGCAATGGTAATAAAGTGGTACACTAATGTACAAGGGTAAGGGATAAGAATTATAAGAGAAATACACTAGAAATATAAATTGTTTTGTAGAAAAAAAATCACTTATCTGTTTCAAATACAATCAAAACTCGAGAGCTATGGCTGATCATGTCTTTACGTGAAAAGTGGCAAATGAGATTTGTGGTAAGGTGCCTCATAGGTAAGGGAGAAGCTTGAGAGCTTTTTTGGTTACCACAAGCTTTAGTAACGACTGAATCAGATCCAAGGATTGGGATCCAAACCCAGAAGTCGAGGGTAGAATGAAAATTGACATCATCAGATCTTACTTTAAACACCTCACACCATTTGCGTGCAGGCTTGAGCATGGCTTTGAACAAATGACAGAGAAACAAGAATGCCCATATAAAGCAAGGGGGCTGATGATCCCTACAGACCCTGCCATATATACAAAATCCTGTGTGGGAGTGTAGTGGGGGCATCAGCCCTTCAATTAATGTTACGCTGTAGGTTTATTACATAAAAGTAGGCTAAGGTGTGAATGACTAGATGGCAGGAATGGGCTTTGCTACTGTGCATCCTGTGGGACATTTGAAGTAAGTTCTGCCAACTAACTGAAGAAAGTACAGTTGTGTAAGTACACTTAGCATAACAGTATATGCTTGAATGACCACTGCTGCAGTAACCTATAATATATTGGTTATATCCTGCAAAGAATATAACAGCCAGCCAGCTTTCAAAGATAGAAAATATAGAGAGAGAGAGACGCAGGCTAAAGCCTTGAGAAAACAATGCTAGGAATAGAATAAAAGTCCACTCCCTGGTATTAAAAAACATATAAAAACAAGGAAGTGGAGGGAGGAAGCTGATACTGCAGCAGACATCATTCCAACATCTACTGTTATGGTAAATTTACTTTACAGCTGTACTGTTTTCTTCATAAGGATCACTGCTACAGTAGCCTAAGCTATATGGGTAAATTACCACAGCTTAACATTACTAGGAAAAGTAGGATAAAGGTCCAAGAACTACAGAAAAATATGTGTAAACTTGTCCTAGGGCCTGGAGAAGGAATCTAGTTCACAGTGCTTTGTAAAAGTGTGCAAACATGACTGGAATTCCCACCTTTTTCAAAAAGCCACAGACGAAGCCAAGGCCCTAGTATAGTGAGCTTTGATCCTGCCCAGAAAAGTTTTGCTGTGGTGGGTATAACAAAAGGTAATCAAACAAGATAACCATTTTGAAATAGTCTGTTTTCACACAAGTTGTCTATTTTCTTACCTTCACAAGAAATGAAGAGAGAATCCTAGACCTAGTCATTACCAACATGGGAAATCGATCCTCCACACCTATGGTCACCCCCTTGTTGGTCAGGTCTGACCATAAGCTAATCACCCTTGACATCCACATACCTCCCCCACCCCCCAGTAAGGAAATCTCCATAAAAAACTTCTCCAAAGCCAACCTCATGCTATTCAAGTCAGAAGTGACAAACTTCATGACACCCATGCAGACGGGAACTGAAAGTTCGGCTGCTGAATCCTACACCAAGACACTGTACGAGCACATCCACTCGTGCATGAATCGTGCCATCCCAAATAGAACCAAGACCCTCTCCTACAAAAAAAGGAAGCCAATCTGGTGGTCCCCTGCCATAAACAACTTTACAACAAAAGGAAGAAACTGTTGCAGAAAAGAGGAAAATCCCAGGATGCAAAAAAACTCCCTTACCAGCCTCAGTAGGAAGCTGAGATCCCTCATAAAATCCTCCAATGCTAGTTACGAAAATAAAACTGCCAAAGATTCCAAAGACAGCCACAAGGCATTCTATAGCTATATCAAGAATCTAAATGGCAATGCTCAGATCTACTCTGAGCTACACCAGAATGGCATTAAATATACTGATCCCAAGGATATTGCCAATATCCTGGCAGATTGATTCAGTGCCAACTTCACCCCCCTCTCACCCCCTAAAGGGCCCATCTCAATACCGAAAGATTGCCAAATTCCAGTAATAACGACCACACAGATAAAAAACGCACTCTCCAAAGCTAAGAATACAGCATCCATGGGAACAGACTACTTCCCGGGCTGTGTACTACATGAACTACAAAATGAACTGGCACCTCACCTAAGTGTCATGTTTAATCATAGCTTCACCTCAGGCTTCATGCCCACTGAGCGGCGCACAGTTACAGTTATCCCACTCCACAAGGGGGGATCCACCTTGGATCCTGGGAACTAACACCCCATCAGTCTGACGAGCCTGATCTGCAAGGCCATGGAACGTATTAACATGGAATTTATAAACAAAGACATTGGCAATGTTCAAACACTGGACCCCACCCAGTTTGGGTTCGTGAAGGGCCGAGCTTGTCTCCGGAACCTGACTGACTTCTTCGAATCAGTCTCCAGAGCTGTGGATGAGGGTAAGGCAGTCCACACAGCCTCGACACCATCCCCCACTCTGGAATCATAGATAAACTTACTAAGCTGGGCATTAATCCTTACGTCACTCGATGGGTTGCCAACTGGCTTACTGACAGAACCCACACTGTAAAAGTAGTTGACTCCAAATCCAGCTCCAGACAATTGACAAGTGGAGTACCTCAGGGTTCAGTCCTGGGATCGCTCTTGTTTGGCATCTACTTCTCTGAAGTACAGGCCAACACTAAGGGACTCTGGCCAACAAAGTCTGCAGATGACTGCAAACTGGGAACCATTATTGAATCCCCAAATGATGTGGATATTCTACAAAAGGGCTTTACAGAAACAAATGCTTGGTGCCAGAGCCATGGGCTCAAGCTCAATGCCAAGAAAGAACACTCTCACATTGTATAGTTATCCCCTTTGGGAAAAAAACATGTACCCATGAATTACCACATAGGTGGCAATACACTAAACACCGAAAGTGTGCTGAGAGACTTAGGGACACAGGTGGACAGTGGTCTCACCTTCGATACCCACATCTCCACAACAGTCAGGAAATCCTTCTATGTGGCACACCTCATCACTAAGGGATTTTCATCCAGGAAAAAAGAGGTCATTGTCCCACTGTACTCATCCCTCATTAGACCCATTATATAATACAATGCCCTGTTTGCTACATACCTCTCAAGACATTTGCAACAACTGGAAAGGCCACAGAAATACCTTACTAAAAGAATCACATGCCTAAAGCAGACGCCCTATGCTGACCGTCTAAAAAAAAATCCAGCTATACTCTGTCGCATACAATTTACTCAGAGGCAATCTCTGCTTAACATACAAGGCCATGTCAAACCCAGAGCTGATGGACATGCTACACTTAAAGAAATCCCAATCTCTCAGAGCCACACACTCTAGGGATCTAAACCTTGTCATCACAATGAACAAAACATGCTGGAGGGATAGGTTCCTGACCCAGAGACTCCCCAGACTCTGGAACAGACTGCCCATACATGTCAAGCAGAGCGCCTCTTTGCTCCTCTTCAAAAGGAACCTTGACAATTGGATGGGAGATAGGAAATTCACCCGGGGGCTCACGTCAGTCACCCTGCTAGACAGGGGACCATGGAAGTAAATATTGTGGGAAGAAATAGCCAGAGAATTGTTATGGCTAGGCTTGTATAGACCCTAGGGCTGATATCCTAGTACCAACATATGAACCTATAAGAAATGGTCAGACATTCTAGAACATTTTTTTCTGTCATGATAGTACTTGAGTTGTCTGTAGAGATCCAAGTTATGAGATATCCTTTCTCCCTCATTTTTAGGTTACAGAAAGAGGACATGGGAATAAATGGCTTGGCTTAAGCTAAACTTGGATACCACTTTTCACATAAATGAAGGATTAGTTCTTAAGGAAATTTTATATTTGTGTAGTATAATGTAATGCTGACCCATGATGAGTGATTGCAACACAGAAACTCTTCCTGCAGAGGTCAAAGAAATTAGTCTGTTTTCCATGTCAAGAACCTCAAGTCAGCCTGATGAGCTGATTCAGATGGAGTAAGAATTAGTTTGTCTAATACCCAATTAAGATCCCAAGGAGGAATCACCTGTTGCCTAGGAGGTTTCAAACAAATTTTCATATGAGGTTGCATTAAAGGAGGGAATCCACTGGCAGACATACTGAAATGAACAACAAATGAACCTTGCCTGAGGAGTAAGACAGGCAATAAGATAGTAACTTACACAAATACTGCAGAACCAGAGAAACACTAGCCTTGAATGAGTGCTAATTCATTTCTTGGCACCAAGTAGGAAACCTTTTCCATTTACTAATACATGCTTTTTCTAATAGCAAGCTTTCTTGTCTCCATTAATACCTGTGGAAAAGTGGAAAAGCATACAGGAACATTTCTGCCCAAGGAAAAGAAAATGCATCTGTCTTCCAGGCCTTCTTGCATGGAGCCCTGGAGCAGAATTATACTATCTGATTTTTGTCAGTAGAGACACATCTGAGATGTTTCCATAGTTCAATTTATTCTCAGAAGACCACTGATTCAGTTTCCATTTGTGACAGTCTGTTCTGGTCCTGTTCAAATTGTCTCCTGGTATGATGGTCTGTTCTGGTCCTGTTCAATTTGTTTCCTTGTATGTAAGATGCCTATAGAGTGAGAATGTGTTGAAAAGTTACATCCCAGAATACTATGGCTAGTCTGCACAGAGAATAAGATCTGGTTCAACCTTACTTATTTATATACTACATTACCATGGTGTTGTATGCACTTAAATAGGTCCTGGGGACAGCAAATTGTTTAGAGAATTCAGAATATTTATAAGAGCTTAACATCTCTTTTATGTTTATGTGTTTTAGTCTGTCTTTTTGTTCCAAAGACCTAGCACTTTTATTCACATAATCAATGCTCCCCAAGCAAAGTCTGAGATGTTTGTTGTGACTGACAGTGTTGGAACAGGAAAGGAGAATGGAAGACTTGGTTACTGTGAATTTGGTGTCTCCAACACAATATCTCCCTTTCTACAAATCCCAAAACTGGAATCTGAAATGTCAGGACATGTTGAAGCTCAGAACCTAGAATGTATAGTTGTGTAAGCAAACTTTTTACAACAGCAGATTTTTGAATGATTACTGCTAAAATAGCATAAGCTATATTGGTTATATCCTGCAATGATATATCCAGCCACCCAGCCAACTTCCAAAGCTGCATGGCACATTTCACACAACTAAACTATTAGTCATACGGTTACCACCCATCCCGTTGTCAGTGGGACACTCAGAGTTTGAGCCTTCTCATCCTGTTGCCCGCACTGTCAAGCAGTGGGATTTTAAAAGTCCCGTTTTCCAATGGACGCTGAATTGCTATGGAAAAGCCGAACATACTTCGATTTTTTCCATGGCAATGTGGTGACGTCACCAACTCGGACCTGCAGTTAGGGGTATTCCCTGTTAGGTTTGGGTGGTATAAATCATGCAGCAATCGGCTGCAAGGATTGAAGGAAGTGGGGATTCGACTCAGAAGAGCCCTACAAAGGTCGCAGCTGCAGAGTGGTTTTGTATTACCGCTTCTACAGTTGCTATAATTTAAGGACTGAGATTTGCCAGCAAGCAAGGAAGCCAGCCAGCAATGAAGGAAGCCAGCCAGTCAGCAAGGAAGCCAGCCAGCCACTCCAGCAGGTAGGGAGCCTGCTAGCCAGTCCAGCAGGCAGGGAGCCAGTCATCCAGCCAGCCAGTCCAGCAGGCAGGGAGCCAGTCATCCAGCCAACCATTCCAGCAGGAAGGAAGCCAGCTAGCCCAGTGAAGACTGTGATAATGGTAAGTACAGATAATTTTGTGACTCTAGTTATTTAAAATGGGAATATTGTGCTTTACTGAAGTTTTTAATGTTTAGAGGTAAATGGGGGTGTAGTACGCAGTATTTAAATCTGTGCAGTGGTAATTCTGAGATTTCCAAGTAGTAGTTTAAAATGGGAATATTATGCTTTATTTAAATTCAAGTTTTTAATGTTTAGAGGTATATGGGGGTGCAGTACGCAGCATTTACATCTGTGCAGTGGTTATTTTGAGATTTTCGAGTAGAAGTTTTTAAAGGTATAAAACCTGCGTGTGTATGTATATGTAATTATAATTGTTGTGGTTGTTGGGGTATGATTTGGAAGCGTTACTTTTTAAAGGCTGAACCATGTGTATAGAAGTCTTGTTTATTTCTGGTGGGGGGGCAGTCTTAAATATAAATGTAGTGTGATGTATTTCTATTGTCATAGCTTTTTCAAGGTACTTTCTGTTTACATATAGAAAATGTTTGAGTATAGTTTGCACTTTTTTGTATGGAAATGTGTGCAATTTAATGCTGTTTTCAGGAAGTTAGAATATACTGTTCGCAATTTTTCCTGTTAGTTCTTGCAAGTCAATGTGCATGTGGTACAAGTCTACCTTTAGAGGGGGAATGTTAATAGTTAACGTAGCGCATTTATTATTCTAGTAGGTACATGTTGCCAACTTGCCGAAGCTGTGTCAAGATCGTTTTCATTTATAGTTGTAAATGTGTGCATTTTATTTTTTATGCTGCCTTTAATAAGGTTAAAATGTCCTGCTTTGCTTGTAATGTGAATATGGGTGTGCTGCTTTTACTTGGACCTGTTTATTGCATAGTTGTGCTGGGCAAATTACTCTTGTTTTGAGGCAAAAGGGGTCCATGGTGTCTGTCATGTATTGTAGTTTATTTTAGCTGCTCTTGCAAGAAGTATTTTTAAAAGGTAAAATGTTTACATACTTTTTTTCCTTTTTTTTTTGTGGATTCATGCTCAGAAGTTAATGCAGTGCATTTGGGATTGTGCTAAAACATGTCGTCATTTCAGGATAGTTTGCTTTTATAAGTAGCAAAGTTTGTATTTTGTTTTTAGTGATATCTTCAATAAATTTACAATGTACTGCTATAATCCTATTATGGCCAGTGCTGCTGTTGGGCATGTTTGTTAATAGATCATTGTGCTGTTTAAATTAGTGCTATACGTTTATTTCTTTTCTTAACTGCTGTGGTCAAAAGCTAAATCGGGTCTATGGTGTCCGCTGTGCATTGTCATTTATTTTAGAATTGTTTTGGTACAGTGAAAATGTGTTTAACTTTATTTTTTTGAGGGGTGCGGGTCATGTTCGGCAGTAAAAATAATGCATTTTGTTTTCTACAAGCTGTGTTAATGTCAAAGTTTTCAGTGGCCAAAATGCCACCTACATTACCTCATTTACTATTTTACCTTTTTCAAATGGTTTGTAATGTTAATTTTTTTCTGCTCCATTCCTCAGGTCTTTCATATGCCAGTGTTTTTTCAAACCAGTTCTTTCATATGACAATGTTTTTCAAGCCAGTTCTTTCGCATGCCAATGTTTTTCAAGCCAGTTCTTTCACGTGCCAATGTTTTTCAAGCCATTTCTTTACGTCATAATGTTGCACCCATAACTGTAATACTGCATCTCCTTTAACACCTCTGGTGATGTCATGGTGGGGCTGTGGCCAGTGTCATATTTGTCACACACCCTGCCCTACTGGCCACACTCTCATGTCCCACTTTGGTCTTGTTAAAAGGTGGCAGCCCTAATTAGTCATACTGAGCTGACTAAAAAGACAGGTTTGGATTTCAACACCTTCACAGCTTTCATGCCTGGAGAGAGAGGGAGACTTTGCCCCAAAAGGACAATGCTAGGAACACAATAAAAAATAAATAAATAAATAAACAAATAAATAAATAAATAAAACTCCTCATCCTGGAAATAACAACACACTGACAAACAAGGTGGGTGGAAGGAGAGAGTGGCTACTGCAGCAGTGATCATTTGAACATCTACTGTTATGGTAAGTTTACTTATACAACTGTACGATGTTCCTCATATTGGTCACTGCTATGGTAGCCTAAACTATATGGATGGATTACCATAGCTTACAATTTTTGGGAGGTGGAAGGAGAAGAGTTCAGAAGCCCCTGGAGAATGGTCCTAGAAAAGCCTGATTTAGACCAAGACAAGGAATCAAGTATATAGTGCTTTGTAAAACTATGTACTGAGGACCAAGTTGCTGCTTCTAGAATACTTTTAGAATCCATCCCTTCCTAAAAAGCCAAAGATGAAGCCAATACACTTGTAAAGGTAGCTTTAAGCCTACCTGGAATAGTTTAGTTGCAGTGAGTATAACAAAACGTAATAACCTTAAACAACCATTTGGAAATAGACTGCTTTAACACAGGTTATCCCTTCTTCTTACCGTCACAAGAAATATATAATTTATCTAAAAATCTGAAATATTTAGTTCTGTCAAGATAGTACCTGAGCTTTCTGGTGACATCCAAGCTATGCAGCATCCTTTCTCCCATGTTTTCAGGTTCAGGAAAAAAATGGGGAAATGGATACTATGACTTAAAATAAACTCAGATACCACTTTAGGCATAAAAGAATGATTAGTTCACATAGAAACTCTGCCCTCCATGGAAAATGAGATAGGGTTAACTCACCGTAATAGCTTGCAACTCAGATACCCTTCTTGAAGAGGTCAGAGTGATCAGTAAAACTGCTTTCCATGTTAAGAAACTCAGGTCAGCCTGGTTAGCTAGTCCAAATAGAGCAAGTGTTAGCATCTCTAACACAAAATTAAGATCTCAAGGAGGGGCCACCTGTTTTCTTGAAGGCCTCTTATGCAAAACTCCTTTCAAAGCATTTTAACATGAAAATGCACTGACAGAGGAGGATCCATGGACAGACATGCTGAAATAGCTAATAAATGAACCTTGATGGAGGAGCAAGAAAGGCCACAGGACAGCAATTCACACAAATATTACAAAACAAGAGAACAACTAGCCCTGAATGCTGAATGGGTGCTGGTTATGCTGTTAGAACCAACTAGAAAACCCTTTCAATTTTCCTATATATGACTTTCTAGCAACAGGTTTTCTTGCCTCCTTTATTCCCTGCTGCATTCCCTCAATAAACATGTGCCCTATCATCCAGGCAGTGAATTGAACTTGATTGGTGTCAGGGTATATCAAACACTTTTGATCTTGTGTGAGTAGATCCAGTCTGTGAGGAAGCTTGTGGTAATTGCCCTGGCCATTTCCAAAAAAAGTCACCACAATGATCTTGGAGGATTCCTTCAAAATCTTCAGAAGTACTCTGGATATTAGTAGAATGGGTTGAAACACATACAGGAACATTCCTGTCCAAGAAAAAGGAAAAGGCATCTGCCTCCTGGAACAGAATCTTACCAGGTGATTGTTGAATGACAAGGCAAATAGGCCTACTTAAGACACTCCATACAGCTGCATCAAATCTTGGAAGACCCCCCCCCCCTCAATCTAGTTTCCATTTGTGAGGGTTTGCCCTTGTCTTCCTCAGCTTTTCTGTTACACAGTTTTGCTCAGGTGAAATGTAGGATGCCTACAGAGTGAGACTGTGTTGTGAAGTTATGTCCCAAGCTAATATAGCTAGTCTACAAAGGGGTATTGACCTGGTTCACCCTTGCTTGTTGGTGTACCATTACTGTGATACTGTCTGTAAGAACGTGAAGAGGTATCAGGGACCAAAGATGATATAGAGAGTTGAGTACCTTGATGAGGGCTAGCATCTCTTTTATATTTATGTGCTTGCATCTGTCCTAGATGCCCCACAAACCATGAATGTATATCCCTCCTGAAACTACTACCCAAGCAAAGTTCAAGCTGTCTATGGTGACTGGCTGCTTTGGAAATAGGAAGGAGAAGAGTGAAAAGGGTAGACCTGAATTTAAGGGTATTTGCTGTCTCCACTAAATGATTTCCATTCTATCAAATGTCAGCACTGGGATTTGAAAGGACAAAGAGTGTTGGTGCTGAGATCAAAGAGACTTCAGATTCCATTGTATCTTTCTAATGTGGAGTCTTGCCAGGGATACCATGAGAACCACAGAGGTCATGAGGTCTCAAATACTAATGTATTTCCTCAAAGTGACAAAACTAGTGAAAAACACCAGAAATAGATCCAGTATTGACCTATTTTTTCCTGTGGAAGAAAAGCTGTTTGAAAAGAGGTGTCTAGCTGACACACCATTAACACAATCATGTGTAAGAGAGTCAAAAAAGACTTTTGAATGTCATCTTAGAATCCCAGCATGTGTTAAGTGATCTCTCACCCATGTGACAGATTCCTGAAACTTGTATGAGGAAAAAGAGGTAATTGATTGTGAAGTGACAGCATTTTGAACTCGGGAACCATCATATGTTTAAGAAAGAAAGATCCAGAACTGGTCTCGAAGCATTTTCTTTCTTTGGCACTAAAAAAACCTCCATGATTAAAACACTTTTCCTACCTGGGAAGGAGGAACTGGGACAGCATGTGAAAAAGGACAGGTGGAAATATAGTCTGGTCCTGTGCTCCTGGAAAGGAGTAAGTTCCTCCCATTGTCATCTGTAACTTTGATAAATGATCTTCAGAACCAATTTATCTGAAACTTTATGCAGCCAAACAGAAAAGTGCAGATTCAGAATGCCAGGATGGGAGGGGGGAAAAGTCTCTTAAATAGTCATTCTGACTTGTTGGACTGTCCTTGGTTTTGAGGGGGTTCTTGAATTCTTTTTGGAACCACTTGCCATTTCTTCTTAAATGTGTGCTTACGTGAATTTTGTTGAGACTGTTTATTTTGTTTTTTGCCAAAACTGGATAACGGAGTAGAGAATCCCTTCAAAAATTTGAAAAAAGGGATTGAAAAATCTTAGAGATTCCCTGTATGAACGTACCCTCTCATTACACTTTGTGATCACCTCTGCTGCCGAGGGGCCATAATCTAAATCTCTATCCAAAGTTAATTAAAAATCTAATTTTTATCATAATCTGGGAGGTTCTGAGCATGAAGTCTGCCAGATCTCCTCAACACAGTACCACTGGTCATAGCCCTGGAGGAAGCACATACACATACACACATTATAAACAATGAGCAGTGACTTGTATAATAGAAGAAACTGAATTATTAAAAGCAGATTTTTCCTCACAGACAAATCATTCCTCATACCTTCACAATTTGTCAGACCAAACCTTAACACAAGACCTTGACAAGTCAAAATTCTGAAAATTAAAGCTGCAGAAGCATACATTTTTCCCCATACGTAACATCAATCTTCCCATCCTTATCAGAAAGACTAGGATTGGAATTAACTAAATGTTTAACTACAGTAGGATTAACTAGAGCTATAGCTGCTGGGTCAGGTTTGGGAAGAGTGTATAAAAACTTCAGATAATGACGAACTTTATACATCCTTTTTGCCTTTTAGCGGCAGCTGGCTAACTATCAGGAAAATTGCAGGCAGTAACACACACATCCTCTAAAACTGTTAGAAATGGAAGAATAGATGATGGCTCTGGAAAGTCCTTCTGTAACAGCTCACAGTAATTTCTGAGGGAGTGAGAAACCACAGTGTTCTCCCACTGAAAACACTAGGATATCCTGGAAATGGTCTCAGAGAAAGAGATACCTCACACAGAGAGAAGCAAAGACAGAGCTCTCCTCTGAGTTTGAATCAGAAATCTGAGTAGAAACCCCTGTATCCATCCCTTATCTTCCTGTACAGATTCAGAATCTTGAATCTCTTCAGGAAAAGAGGTATCCCTCCTTCTTTTATGAGAAACTATTTTATAAAAAAGGCTCAATATCCTGAATTCAGCCCTGAGCTAGACCCAATAAATTACTCCTAACCAAAGAAAGTAGAAGAGGAGTGGATATATGTTTAGTTTCTGTTTCTTTTTGACAAGATAAATGTTGCCAACAGTGTTATTCCTGAATGAAGCTGCAGCTTCCCCAAAGATAGGCACAGCTTTCTGACAACCAGGGAAGCCTTCCCTGTTTCCTCTCCCATGACTGACAAGAATGTTTCTCTCTTACACACTGGGGACCCAACAACTGCAGAGGATCCAGAGTAAAAGATGAGTGGTCTGAGGTACAACTAATGGCCAGAGCACAGTCACTCACCTGAGGCTGAGGCAAATTGCTAACCTGGTGTGGTGGCAAAGATTGTTTGCTTGACTTTTTCTTTTTGTGACTGGAAGAAGGGCCGACCATGGGACCGACAGTTTGCTCCATGTTCAAGGCAAAAGTGGTGCTTCTTTCCCGGGTAAAACAAGCAGCAATAAACAGTAAAAGTTGAAAGTCTTTAAAAGTCACTTTTGTCACAAGAAACATAGTAAAAAGCACTTTAAAACACTCTGCCAGAACTAAAAAGTAAAATAAATACAATTTCTCCACAGAAAAATGTTTTTATAATACTTTAAATAACTTTTATACTGACAGGAAAAAAAACCTCTCATTTAAAAGTGCAATACAGTCTTGTGGCAGTCCTTTAAAACACAAACTCCTAGTTTTAAAATAATTTTCCTAACCAGGAAGGTGTTATCAAACAAACATTTTTTTTTAAAGGAAGATTTTCCCCCAAATGGAAATTATCTGCCTATCAAAGGAACAGCACAAGCCAAGAGTCAATCCTTGAAAACCTCAGAGGAGAGTACTCTTCAGTGTAAGGAAAGGAAAGCTCTGAAGGGTTTGGCACCCAAACCTGTCTTTTTAGTCATGTCAGTTAGAGCGGACTAACAGCTTGGACACATGGAAAGAAGCTGGCCGGCTGGTATATCCTTGCAGCATATAACCCATATAGCTTATGCTACTGCAACATTGATCAGTATGAAGAGCATATTTCAGGTAGTATTAGATTTTTATTATGTGTAGTCTTGCAAGAGGAATCATGAGTATCATATATGCCATGTCACTCAGAATCATGAGGAATTCCCTCGCTAAGACAGTAATCTGAGTGGAAAAACTCAGGAATAGAACAGATCTGCCTTTTTTTCCTGTGGAAGAAAATCTCCTTAATTTGATGTATCTAAGAGACACCCCAGGAAACAATCCTGTGAAAAGTCAGACAAAAAGTTATTTTGGAATTTCAGCCTGTGTTGAATATTTTACCAAAGTGAGAGATTCCTGACACTTTGAAAAAGATGTTATAAAGACAAACAGGTGGTCCAAATAAGGAGAACTGTGAATATCTTGCAGTCTGCAGTAGGCTATCACAGGAGCTAGATAATTTCTATATACCCTTGGAGCAGTAGATAAACTAAAGGGTAATGCATAGAACTAATAAATGTGATCCAAACACAGAAAACTTTAATAAAACAAATCAGTCTCTATTACAAATATAATAATACACATCTTTTATCTCTAAGGTCACCAGAAAACTCAAATGAGAATGAAGGGCAACAAATTGTGAAGGGATAATATTTGGGCAGTATGAGAAACAGGATCAGAAAGGAAAGTTCCTATAACGGTCATCAATAATCTTCTTTCTTTGGCGCTAGAAACATTCTTAAATAAAACACTTTGCCTAACTGAGGTGCAGAGATGGCTTCTATCAAGACATGAGATAGCAGATGCTGAATGATAGGAAAGAAAATAGGAGTTTGGTCTGGCAGATGGGGGGATCTCTCAAAAAAGAGACAGAAAGACTCCCACTTGTAACCATGATGGATTAGTTTTAGAATCCATCTGTCTGAAACTGTCTGTTGCCAAAGAGAGAAATGGAGCTTCAGAGTTTCTGGAAGGCTTAAGGGTTTGCTAGACTGAGAGAAGGGAGGGGAATCTTGTGTATAGCCATTTGGACTTATTAGGCTGTCCTTTGATCTAGGGAGCCTCCCTTCATACAACCTCCCTGCCATAGCTTTCTAAACATCTGCTTAGCAGCAGCTTGCTGGGTCTATTTACTTTGCATTTTAAAGGAGGTTGTAGGGACAGCAATAAATCCATTTGCAAACTTGGAGACAGTATATTAAAAATCTGAGAGATCCCTTGAATCAGCTTACCTCCCTCATGACACTTTTTAAGGACCTCTGCAACAAATAGACAAAAAACTAATTCTCTGTTCAAAGGAGAATTCAAAACTTATTTTTTGACATTTGCAAGAACGTCTTGAGAATGCAACTACGCAAACATTCTTATAACAGTTGTAGTGGCAGCAGCCCTTGAAGTGGCATGAGCAGAATGAGAAATACATTTCAAGCAATGAGTAGCCACTTCAGATACAGAAGCAATCAAATTACACACTGTCTACTTTTCCTTAGAAGAAGAAATAAAAGCCACAACCTTCCTCTTGTTCTCAAAGGAGACAAGCATAAACTTTAATATATGAATTTGACAGCTGAGAATACTAAAAATATGTGTTGCAGTAGAATACACTTTCCCCCCAAATATATCAAAAGCTTTCCCATCCTTCTCAGAAGTAGAGGGATTGGTATTAGTCAGATGTTTAGCAGCTGCTGGGTTCACTAAAGTAATAGCTGTTGAGTCTAACTGGGAAGAGAGTATAAGATTTACAAGACTGAGAAACGTTATACAATCTATCTCCTTTCTTGGAGGCAGCAAGGAACAACGTTATTAAATTATCACTTACAAAATATGCAATCATACATTTATATGAATGAAAACAAACCACAATGACACAATCCTAGCAGCAAGCATTTTAAATCACAAATCATACTGACATAATTCTAGCTGCAAACATTATACATCACTTATAATTTAACCAGTCATTGTCAGTTAAACATTAGATAGCTCATTCAGATCCTGCCTTCTTTTAAACATCATTCCGCCCCTGTATGTATTGTTCACACAATTCCCATTTTCTTACGTAATTTACTCCTACTTTTTCCTAAAAATCGCCAGTTCCAGTCATTTTATCTCTGTTACTATATTCACTACTTCTAGTACAGTTGGTTTACACTTTGATTTCCACTTTCTTGTAATTGCTTTTTGGCAGCCACCATAATTAGACTCAGCAAGGCCTTACAGTGTCTAGGCAACTCTGATTCTGTATCATACCTCAGAAAAATAATTTCTCTAGTTACACCTATTTGCTCATCCAGTATCTTAGATTGAGTAGTTTGCAGGGAATCTTTAAAGTCTGCCAACTCATTAAACTCTCAGAAAATATGTTTCCAATTACCTCTTTCTTCTCCAACACACCTCCAACATTTGCTATCTACCTGAGGAAAAATTCTCTGGAGTCTACTTGGGGTACAAAAATATCTATGTAAGCATTTCCAAGCAAAAGTCCTAAATCTTCTAGATTTTGTTGCATATTTGGGAGACAAACATATATTCCCCCATTGTTTCTTTTGAATTGCCAATCATATCTCTCTTCCCAATCCTTCCTTACCTCCTCTGATTGATTCTTATAGTTATCATGCAATATTTTATATGTTCTCCTAATTATTCAATTTTTAACAGCAGCTTCTGTTCTAGATTCAACTAAAAACTCTACCAGTGCTGTTTTTTATAGTTAGGACACCCCTATTTCTTTCTCTTTGCCTGTACTCTGATATAAATCCTTGGTAGGTAAGGCAATCTCTAACCCACAGTCCAAATAAATTCTTGGTGTCTTGCCATTCTATTACTTTTCCCTCTCTAGTTATTTGCTCCCAATATCTTGGTTCCTTTGCCAGTTTTCTCCAAAAAATTCCAGCCCCCTCTTGCCTATTGTCTGTGTCTCCAATTAAGTCATCCCAATTGTCATAATCTCCTTTTTCCATTCCCATGTGGCTTAGTAGTTAGAATATTTTCTGCTACTTTATGAATGTAATATTCGGTATGATTATTATTATTCTCCTTAAAGGTCTGCATTCAAAATTCCAGTTTGTCCTTGTTCTTGAGCTTCCCCCATTTCATCATCATCCCTTTCCACTGTCAATTACAGGTTTCTGCTAGTGCTATGTATAGCAGCCTTAACTGTGCAGCTCTGAAATACCCCTTCAAATCGGGTAATCGCAAACAGCCTTGTTCTATTAGAAGAATCAGCTTATCCCAATTGACTCTTGTTGTCTTCCCCTCCCAGATAAAATCTTTCAGCTCTTTATTAATTATGATCCACAACTTCCCCTCTAGTTGATGCAAATATGCCTGACCTGTGTATAAAACTGAAGTGGCTAAAACATTTTAACTGCTTGAATCTTGCTATCCATATCCATATAACAGAGCTTCCAATTCCTCAATTTTTGTATAATCTTTAGTTTAGTCTCTTCCCATATATCCTTAGCTGCCACACCAGAATCCTTTTTTAATCCATACTCCTAAGTACTTCATTGACATGGACATTGCTGAACCAATTTGTGTGTGAGTACATAATTTACAGCTATTGCCTTTGTTTTAGCTTCATTAATTTTGCATCCCAAAAAAGATATGAAATGGCCTCAGAATGTTCCACAACACTGAAATGTCCTTTTATGGTTTCATCAGGTATAAAATAAAATAATCTGCAAATAGAGTCAGCTTTTCTTGACTACCATACCAATTATATCCTTGAACTGAGTCTCTTATTTTCTTTGCAAATGGTTCTAAATATAGTACAAATAACAAAGAGGAAAGAGGACACCCCTGTCTGGTTCCTCAGCTCAAAAAGAAGTGATCTCTTTCCATAACATTCCATCTGTGTTGTCGACCTTCACTTATCCTTGACTGTGGGCTCAGTTCTGAGCCTCGGAACTGACTCTGCCATTATTCCAGCTCACTCCTTCCAAAAACTCTCAAGCTAAGCTCTACTCATAATGCTCCTCATAAGATTACCTCAGATTGAGTTTGCAAATAATAGTGACAGACAAAAAACAACAGATCAGAGGCCATATCTGCATCTCTATAATGAAAGCCAATCTTTAGAGAGATCCAATCCACCAAGAGATCTAAAAGCAGTGGGAATGAGGGGAGATGTCAAGGATAAGTGAAGATCAACAACAGATGGAACGTTATGGTAAGGCATAACTTTTTTATCTGATGTTGTCAATCTTCACGTAATCCTTGACTGTGGGACAGAGTCCCTAGCTACTTGAACCTGGGTCTATATTAGGTAGTCAAATACCTAAAGGTTGATCTCTAAATATCGAAATGTAAAAATCGTGAGCAGACATTTTCACACAGGGAAACAATGCCATTGGACAAACTAGAAAAAAAAGTTTTAAACAGAAATTAAGTGGGGGGCTTTACCCCCCACCACCCCTAACCAAATATACCAACTCCAAGATTGCTCTACATTGTAAAAAGGGCAAACTCTGTGTAATGGCCAAACAACTTGTTTCCTTGTGTGGAAATGGCCGTTCATGATTACATTTTGATACTTAGTGACCAACCTTTAGGTATTCGACTACCTAAGGTTTTGATCTTGTGATATAGACCCCTTGAATCTTGGGAGATCTCATGGAAGAATATTCCTGAGCACCACTGAGATGAATGATGCACATTCCCTACAGACTAAATCCAGTTTGTAATGTGTAATAAATGTATCAGGAGATGCCCATGTGACCGCTGCACAAATATCATCTAAGGATGCTCTGGCATGAAAAACTGCAGAAGCTGCTACTGCTCTAGTTGAATGGGCTTTTACAGGTCCTGGTAGGTGCATTCCCTTTTTGTTATAACCAAAGGTGATACAGTCTCTAAGCCATTTAGCTAGAGTAACTATAGAAACTGGTCTTCCCAAAGTGACTGAAGAAAAGGAAATAAATAGCTGATCAGATTTTCTAATTTCCTTTGTTCTGTAAAGATAGAAACATAGTTGTCTGTGCACATGTAGTACATTCAGACAGTACTCCCCTTTATTCGAGAAGTTGGGAAAAAAGAATGGGAGTTGCAGTCTGATTAATATTTGTCTCAAACACAACCTTATTTAGGAAGGAAGGATTTGTTTGCAGGGAGACCCTGTCCTTATGAAAGATTAGATGGGGGTTCAGGATAAGGCCTGTATTTCAGATATCCTTCTAGTAGAAGAAATAGCCATCAAGAATAAAGTTTTCCAGGATAAATACTTCAAGGCACAACATGCAGAAGGTTCAAAGGGATAATAAATAAGAGACTGAAGCACCAGATTCAAATCCCATGGTGCAGAGGATTCTTTATATGGAACTCTGAGCATTAAAGATTCCTTTCAAAAAAGCTTTCAAAGTCTATGGGACATAAGGGATGAACCATTTAAACCAGTATGAAAGTTAGAGTTTGCAGCAAGATGCACTCGAATAGTATAGGCAAATGCTCCTGCTTCAAAGATTAAGGTTAAGAATTCCAGAACTTTATCAATAGGTGCAGGATATGGATCAAGCTTAGAGTCTGAAGACCATTTAGTAAACTTTAGCCCCTTGTTAAGGTACAATTTTCTTGTTGAAGGTTTGTGAAGGGCTAGAATGATGCGTTGAACCAGGAAAGTTAGAGAGGAATACCTGGTAATCATGGGAACTTGAGGAGCCATGCAGTGAGTTTGAGATGCTGAAGATTTGGATGAACCAGTCTCTCTAGGTGGGACAACAGATCTGGAGCTGGGCCCAGTATCCAAGGTTTCCAAAGTAGGTGAGACCAAAGGAAGAGAAACCAGACCTGTCAAGGCCAGAATGGGACAATGAAAATTATTCTGTTCTTCAGTGTATTGGCTTTCTTTAGAAACTGGGATATTAGAGGAATCAGAGGAAAGGCATACAATAGATCGGGGGGGCCAATCAAGAAGGATAGCATCTCTGGATGATTTCCCCCAGGGGGAATTAGGGCAAATTAACTGCTGCACTTGTTCAGAGGGACACAAACAGGTCACAGCAAGGTTGGCCCTAATGGCGGAATACTTTTTCCACTACCAATGAATTGAAAGACCACTCGTGAGGCATAACGATGGTTCTACTCAAGTTGTCTGCAATCACTTTGGAGCTCCCTGGAATGTGCATTGCTATTAGAAAGTGGCCGGAAGATATTCCCCATTGCCATACTCTGAGTGCTTTTCGACAAAGAGGGTAAGATCCGGCTCATCCTTGCTTGTTGCTGTACTAAACTACTGACATATGTCTGAATCGCAATTGTTCCCAAGGGCAGGGTTTCTTGAAATGCCTGCAGTGCTAAGAGCACTGCCTTTATCTCCAGAACATTGATATGCAAATTGGCCTCTGGTGGGGACCAAGTTCCTTGGACGGTCTTTCCCAGATAATGCCCCCCACCCCATCTGGGAGGCATCCATGGTCACTATGGCTTGGAGTTGATAAGGGGAAAAATGGATGACCCGGCAAGATTTCATTGGAGTGAAGCCACCAAATCAGGTCTTTCTTGCAACGGTTGGTTATGGAGATCAAATGGAACATTGGTTGATTCAGTAAGGACCACTGAAATACCAGGAGCCATTGAAGAATTCACATATGATATCTTGCAAGAGAGACTAGAGTGATAGAAGCTGCCATTGACCCTAGAGTTTGTAGAAGGAGCCTCACTGGTACTTTCTTGCTGCAGATGATCTGGCTGACTTGCGATTTTATCCTTTAACATCTTTCTATGGGAAGAGATGCAAAGCCAGTGATTGTATTGAGCATAGCTCCAACAAATTTCAGCTATTAAGATGGTCCTAAATGGGACTTTTCATAGTTTACAGTGATCCCTAAGTTGGAACAAAGAAGGAGAGTATAAGCTTGTTCTTCTACAAGTAGATACCTGGTGGGAGCAGCAAGGGGCCAGTCATCTAGATATGGAAACACCTGGAATCCTAGCAGTCTGAGGTGAGCTGCTGCTACTACTGCCATGCATTTGGTGAACAGCCTGGGGGCTGTGGTGAGAGCCAGTGCCCTGAACTGATAATGACTGGCTCCCAGACGGAAGTGCAGAAACCTTCTGGACTCCTTGCCCATTTTTATATGGTAATACAAGTCCTGAAGATCTACTGAGCACATCCAAGCGTCTTTTTCAAGGAATGGAAGTATAGACTGAACACAGCCCATCTGGAATTTGGTTTGCCAAACTGATTTGTTCAGCTGACTGAAATCCAGAATTGGTCTCCAGTCCTGTTTTCTTTGGCAGTAAAAAGAATCTTGAGTAAATCCCAGATCCTCTCTGGTCTAGTGGGATAGCTTGGATGGCTCTTTTGTCCAGCAGTTTTTGAATTTCTAAGACTGCTGCATCCCTGTGACTGGGTGGAATTCTTTTTAGTCTTTTTGGTTCTTCCGAAAAAGGGATATTGTAACCTCTGGTTATAAACCTCTGCACCCAACTGTCTATCGTTATCCTTAGTCAGGCAGATTGGTGCAGGTATAATCACTCCCAAACTGAGGAAGGCTATTAGGCCTCCTTTCAGGAGCGCTGATAGGAGTTACCAAGGAAGGATTCCATGGAACCCTGATTTTGCGGGCCACCTCTGCCTCTTGCATGGCGTCATACATTGTTACTCCCACCTCTGCCCCGGGGGGAGTCATTGCCATGCGAGTACTGGAATGGCCCTTGGGACTTCTTGAACCATAGCCTCCCACTTCTCTGATTCCTGGAATAAGGCCATTGGGGAGGGGAGAAGCATATGCTCACAGCAGAAAGAGTCTTCTCATCTTTCTCACACCTGGCCAAAGTGTCTAACCTTAGGATCAAAGAGGGATGTTCTGTCAAACAGAGCATTGATGAAAGAAGACTTAAATGGTGCCACAAAATCGCATAAGCACATCCAAGCATGTTTCCTAATGGCTATGCCAGAAACCGCTGCTCTCGTCACCCCTTCAGCAGCATGTGCAATTAGCCTCATGAATGAACTGGAAATGGATTCTAGGGTTGCGAGTTGAAAAGCTACTTTGTCTCAAACTCCTTCAGCTACTGCTCCTGTCAGAGTATCTGATAGCTCTTATCAGATCTCTTTGAAGTATCATAAAATGTGCCATATAATTCAAGGACCTGAAGCGAAGGTCGATGAAGTGCATACACACTTCCCAAATCTATCCATTGTCCTACTCTTTATTAGGAGGATAGACAGTTGGACTTTCATCAGCAAGTTCCTTCTTGGTGGCTGCTGCTACCACCATGGCATCTACAGGAATTCCCTTGGTCCAATGTTGCTGATCCTGAGAGGCTGAAAGAATATGGTCTGGTCTCTTTGGAATTGGCTCAATAAAGTCAGGTAACTTCCAGGCCTACTGGGCAATCAATTTAATAAGATCGTCAGCGGGCAGAGAAATCCAAGAGGTAGAGGACTGGGCACAAAAAGCCTCTAGGCATACTGGTTCATCTGAGGAAGGCTTTAGGATCTCTAGGATGTCCCTGAAGGAAACATCTTCAGAGGTGACTTAGGGGAACCTTCCCCTTCATTGAAATCTGTATCTTCTGTGAAGAACTCTTCAGGGGAGTCCAAGTGCTTCCTCTTGCACTTTCTCTTTGAAGGTACCTCTTTGGTGGGGTGTTCTATAGAGGTATTCAAAGAGGACATAACCACTGTGGTAGGATCCTGAGTCTTTTGTGCCCTCTGTCTCAGGGAAGAGACTGGGGGAAGCTCCGGTCGAGGGGAAGGACAAGACGTTTGGTCCAACAAAGAAAGCATACACTGTTTGCCCACACTGGACAAGGCCCTCTCTATGGCCCAGAAGGCAGGCCCCCTCCATAGACAAATGGGAGCCTGGAACTGAAATAGACTCCATTGGAACCGTGGTCCCACCACACACCAAGGAGTCCGCCTACAAAGCTGAAGCCAGAGTCAAGCTTATGTGTGTCAAAACACCGAGGGGCATAGACAGCTCTGACAAGACTTGAGTCGAACTCTGCCCCATGAAACCAACAATGAAGCTCCAATCCTGGGAGATCTCCAGATCTGACAAACCCGAAGAACTCAGGGTAGCTACTGGTGCTGGAGAAGGAGCTCTGACTAGCACCAAAACAGTTGAAGCCAGGATGGTTGGCACAGTGGGCTCCGAATGCTCAGCTGGAGTCAGAGGAATAAATGCAGAAGTGGAAATAGACATGGCTCCAGAGCCAATGATGCTAGGAACCATGGAAGGAGGTAATCCCCTCACCGCAAAGAGCCAGCTGATCCACCAATCTCATGATATCAGACTCTGTTAAGACTGTTGGTGGATCAGACGGAAGAAACCAAATAAGATCTAGGTGGACATTTCTCCATAAAAGACTGGGAGGATGGTCCAAAAAGGGGTCCACTTCAGGTGAGTATCTGGTGCATGGTAATTCTTTGAAAGAAAAATTCTTTGGTTCCTGTGGTTTAGTCAACATCGAAGAGGAAATGATGAAACTGAAATCCACACTGATGTAGTTGGTGCAGAACCCAGCACCAAAGTTTGAGTCGCTCGACCCACTGGTTCTGAGTAAACTCTAGGAACCATGGGAGCTTTGGCCATTTTAATTGGTGGTTCTGAAGTGGGTGTCGGAACCAACCAGCATCTTTTCTTAGGCTTGTCCAAATTAGTTGAAGAGGAAGGGGAACTGCAGCACATGGCAGCAGATGCCCTATGCTGACCGTCTAAAAAACTCCACCTATACTCTGTCGCATATTGTCTACTCAGAGGTGATCTCTGCTTAACATACAAGGCCATGTCAAACCCAGAGCTGTTGGACATGCTACACAAAGAAATCCCAATTCCTCAAAGACACATCTAAACCTTGTCATCACAATGAATAAAACATGCTGGAGGGATAGGTTCCTGACCCAGACACTCCCCAGACTCTGGAATAAGACTGCCCATACATGCCAAGCAGAGTGCCTCTTTGACCCTCTTCAAAAGGAAACTTGATGATTGGATGGGAGATAGGAAATTTACCCCGGGAATCACAAGTCGCCCTGCTAGACAGGAGTCCAGGTAAGTAAATACCATGGGAAGAAATAGCCAGGGAATTATTATGGCTAGGCTTCTATAGGCCTTAGGGCTGATAGCCTAGTACCAACCTATGAACCTATGAACATCTGCTTTGGAGCCAGATAAAGACTTGTCAAAGTCTGATTTAAACAGTACTTTGAGAATAAGCTTATTTCTACAGTCGGCTAGTACCCTATGGCTAAAACTATGACAAATGGCACAGTCCTCCTGTAAATGTACCACTCCTAAGCAATAGCCATAAAAAGTGTGTCCGTTGGAGTTAGGAAGTTTCTTACCATACTTCTGGCATCTTTTGCAGCCAGAAGTTCCTTTAACTGGTTTGTCTGCCATCATAGAAAATCACACATAATGAGGGAAGGTTGAAAAAGCTATAGAAAAGATTTTTTTTTAAGCTAGCTAAGCACAGAAAAAGTTGTACCAACAATGGTACTTAAGAAATACCTAAAAGGTAAAGGAAAAAATACTAACAATGCTACATCAGAAGTTACCAAAATGGTATAATAAGCATGAAATGTCACACACACACTCCAACACAGGAAAAAAAAACTATATAATAGAGGAGCGGGTAGTAGAGAAGGAAAAAGTAATATAGTTTTTGGAGGAAGAAATAAGAAGCTTACAATTTTTTTAGCGAAATTAGGTGTCGCTCAAAAGCTCAGAGGAGAGAACACATCTGGCACTATGAAGCGGCAAATGAGAGCATTTATGTATTTACTTGCTAGAGGAAAGCTTTATTATATTCAATGATCTTTGCCTTCTCATAAAACGTTATTAGATTAAGTCAAAGGCCTTAATCCAGTCATTACTCTCTGCAAGAATGAGAAAAAGCACATAAATGTTTCTTGTATCATACTCTTTTGACCATACTTTCCTTCTTCTTCTTTTTTTACATTGTGGTGACTACATTTCTTAAAACCAAACAAGGAGAAATAGAACAGAAGGGAAAAAACGGAGGCACTTGCTTACTTTGGTATCTCCGTTACACTTGCAAATGAATGAGAAAACTTTACTTTATGGCATGCAGATTATATCATGGAGTAGAATACAACTGTTACGAGCAAATTTTTGTTTACTTATAGTTAACTCTCTTCCTCCTATGCCCCTCTCCTAAGTGTTCCTCCAAACATTAATGACATGAAGTAAAGCATATGCTTTAGAGTCCCCTACGAGTTTAATAAAGTCAAAAAAGTTCAATATTTCCAGGTTTTCTTGTTCTGTCATGTTTCACAAATACAATGAATACTTTGTAATCCCATATCCATTTTCCAATTTCTGAGTTGATGGTTTTATTCCTGTGTATCTCTATCACCCAAATCCAGTCTCTACTTCATTTCCAATGCACTCTCAAGTTTTGCTAGACAAATCTTTTTTTCTGTCTCTCAAGCATTTTCCATTGAAACACTGGAAAAGGTTTCACTGGCACAGTCTCTCTGTGATTTTTACTACCAGGAGAACAAGAAGCAGAATCTCCTCCTGTTTCACAGTTCACTTTTTGTTGGACAAACTTTTGTATTTCCTCCTTAGCTGGTTCTGCAAAAAATGATTTTGTCCCTCCAGGGAAGAGTATTCTGAAGATAGCTGGGTACAGTAGTTTGAATCTCACACCTACGTTTCAACAATTCCCTGATTAGTGGAATACATTTACTCATCTTCTGCCTGGTGTACAGTGAGTAATCATTTTTCACAAACATTCTACTGTCTCCCACTTTTAGTACTTTTTACTTCTGCCACAGTTTTGCCAGAATCAACTCCTGCTGGTAGGATTGCATCTTTACTATTTAAATGTCTAGTTTGCTTTCTCATGGCCAGGTTTGCAGCATACACACAATGTGCTGCTTCCATTAATAACCCCTGCTTTGGAATACCAGTCCAGTTGCTTATTTGTGCTTTCATTCATATAGACTGTTCCTTCCAGCTTCTCTGGTAAAGCAGAAAATCTCAGGTTTTCCCTACGTGCTCTGTCCACTAATTCTATTTTTTCTTGAGCAGTGTCATATTCGGCCATTTCATTTCAACTTCTAATTTTTGCAGTTTTATCACCTCATCTGAATATCTGTTTAAAGCATCTTCCATTTTTCCAGACATTTGTTATTTGAGCTGATATACTTCATCAATGTGTTGCTTATTTTAATTGGCTCAGAGTACATTTGACTTATTTTTTCCTCTAGGTTACTGGAGCTTGCACTGTTTTTTGCTGAACAGTTGCAGAATTCTTCCCAGTCAGTGTTTTTTTTTTCTTACCTTCTGTGACTGATTTTCTTTCAAGTTCTCTGAATTTCTTTTTGCTGGCATCTAGGCAGTGCACTTACTAGCCAGTTACTGAAAATTACCCAGAAATACGAGTTTACTGTCTCGCTCTTCTGAGTTTTTGCTTTCACAGTGGGAGACCTGAAATTAATCTGTTACTCAATGTGCAGCCTTCTTGGAAGTTTGCCAACAGATTAATGTTGACAGAAGAGCAAGAAAGGCCAGAGGACAATAATTCACACAAGTAATCAATAATCAGAGGCAGCTGGGCCTTAAAAGTGTCCTAGTCCTTGAACTGGCACCAACTAGAAAATCTTTTTCACCAAGACAAATATGATTTCCTAGAAGTAGGCTCTACTTCCCTTCAGTACCCGCTGCATGTCCTCAGAAAACAGCTGCCTGAGAAGTATCAAAATTTTATCAAACAGACAGTTAATTAAAGGGTTTTATGTTGGAGTGTAGCAAACAATTTGTCTTGTGTGATTACATCCATTCCGTGGGGAAACTTGTGGTAAATGTCCTTGGCTAGTTCAGAAGAAGGGAAAAAAAAAAGTTATGTACTCACTGTAATGTTCCATCTGTGTTGTCAATTTTCATTCTTCCTCAAGTGACTGGTTCAGATCCAATCCCTTGGATCTCACTCGTGTGTTGCTAAAGCTTGTGGGTACCAAAAATTCTCGAGCTTCTCCCTTACCCACAATGCACCAACCCCAGTTACCTCAGATCTAGTTTGCTGCTATAATAGAAAGTAAAATATGAAAATTCCTATGGAGAAGCTACATCTGGAGTTAAGCATAAAATAAAGACAAAAACAAAAAAAAAAACTAAACAATTGGTGAGACCTAGAAATGAGTGGCAGGCTCTCTAAGGTATAAAAAAAAAAAAAAAAAAAAAAAAAATCAGTGACACCTAGAAACTTTATTTCACAGTGTGAGTGTAGCAGTAGTTCAAGGGCATAGCCTAAGGGAAGTTTGCTGTAGATAAGACAGGTAAGTTCAGAGAATGAGAAAAGGGGGGAGGAATCTCTAGCTTCTGAGCACTTTGGCTACATGTAGTTAAGTGAAAAAATGAAAGAATGGTGCTAGGGCAAGAAACTCAAGTGCAAGAAGTCACGCATAGTTTGAGAGTGTGAGGTGGAGGGTAAGGCAACCATGATAAAGTGAGCACTCCACTATCAAGACAGAGACCACGTTTTTCCTTTTCCTTTGTTTTTTCTTTTTTTTTCCTTTATGTTACATTTACTTTAAGCAAAAACTTAGTTACACTGAGTGAGGATGGATTGTTTAGAAGATGTGGTTAGAGTCTTTAGAGTTGTTAGTGCTTTTGTCATTGGCTACCGAGTACCAGATCTTGGACTGGATTTCTTTGCCAGGAAAGGAGATTTTCAGCTAGGTGTTTTCAAGAGGGGGAGGATTTACTCATAAATCTTCCAAGTTGAAGGTTTGTGAGGTGAAGGGTTGGGAGGATGGCCTAATGATTAAGGTGTTTGCCTTACAAACACAAGGTGCAGGGTTTGAGTCTCACAAGGGATAATTGGCTAGGCTTAAAATGGCTCGCAAGGGCAGTTAGCTTAGTACTAACCTATGAACCTATGAATCTATGAGAAAAGAGCTTGACTGAATGGGGAGGGAGGCCTGGAATGTCTAGCCATCAATGTAATTGGAGAAACCATGTGATCAACTTGAGACTTGTAAAATCTGGATGAATCATATCTGATGGGTGTGACAGAAGATTAGGAATGGGATCCAGTGTCCAAGGAGAACATACTAGGTGAGACCACATGAAGTGAAATCACACCTGCGGAGGCCAGTAAGGTGCAATGAAGATTATTTTGCTCTTCAACTGGTGTGCTTTCTGAAGAAGCTTTGGTATTAGAGGCAGGGGAGGATAAGCATAAAGGAGACAGGAGGGCCAAGTGTGGGCTAGAACATCTCTCGGTGAATATCCCAGAGGGGGAATTTGGGCAAAGAACCTGCTGCATTTGTTGTTGAGGGGAGAAGCAAATAGATCACAGCATGGCTGACCCCATTTGCGGAATATCATATTTGCAACTGATTGAGTGACCATTCAGAGGAATCAGAATGGTCCTGCTGAGCTTGTCCACTAAGACGTTTAACTTCCCCATATATTCTTTGCTACCAGAAAGCGGTTGGAAAAGACCACCCATTGCCAAACTCTCATTGTTTTGCAGCATAAGGGATAGGATCTGATTCCCCTCATTTGTTAATTACCAAACTACTGACATAGTGTCCTTTTGAATAGCAACTGTTCTAGTGGAAGAGAATTCTGAAAGGCCTGCAATGCCAGAAGCACTGCTATCATCTTTAGGACATTTATATGCAGACTGATCTCTTCTGGGGACCATGTGCCTTAAACAGTCCATCCCAAGTTATGCCACCCCCAAACCTAACTGGGAGGTGTCCACTGTCAATATAGCATTCAGGAAAGGAAGAACAAATGGACACCCCTGATAAATCTCCTTGGTGTGACTCCACCAGAGCAGGGATTTCCTGCAAACCTGGGATAATTTTATTGGATGTCATAAGGGATGTCAATGAAAAGACCATCGCACTGCTACAGTCCATTGAAGAATTCTCGTATGAAGATGAACAGTGGGTATTTAAGTTATTGTAACAGCCATCGACCCTAGGGCTTTGAATACCATTCTTGCTAGGGGAGAAGGATGAGAAAGAATCTGTCTGACATCCAACTTCAAAGTAAGAACTCTGTTTTGAGACAGAAGATCTAGACAGTTGATATTGTATAGGGGCTTGTCTAGATGAACTCTAAGACTTCAACTGGTTGAAATTGTGATTTGGCCAGATTGATCATAATTCCCAGAAACTGAGATAACTGGAGTAAATAATCCATGGCTCTTTCCAGAAGATGCCTGGTTGGTGTGGTAAGGTACCATTCTTCTAAATATGGAAACTCTCTGAATCTGCTCAGTCTTAGATGAGCTGCTACCACTGTCATGCATTTGGTGAACACCCTGGGGGCTGGGGTGAAACTGAAGGTCAAGACTCTGAACTGGTAATGACTGGCTCCCAGCCAGATGCGTAGATATCTCTGAATGCACCTGTTCATTTCAATATGATAGTACACATCTTAAAGATCTAGAGAATACACCCAGTCATCCTTCTGTAGGAGTGGCAGGATACACTGAACCATGACCATCCGGAAATTGGAATTCTTTACAAACTGGTTCAGGTAAATGAGATCCAAAATGGGTCTCAGGTCTCTGTTTT
The DNA here is from genome assembly GCF_019279795.1 of Protopterus annectens. Classification (NCBI taxonomy): domain Eukaryota; kingdom Metazoa; phylum Chordata; order Ceratodontiformes; family Protopteridae; genus Protopterus; species Protopterus annectens. Next base: position 1,600,271,771 of record NC_056737.1, on the reverse strand, counting down.
CTTTTGCACTAAAAAGGACCTTGAGTACATTACAGATCCTATTTGATCTGGGGGTCCTCTTGGTTGACTCTTTTGTCCAGCAGCTTTTGAATCTCTAGAGCTGCCTACTCCCTCTGAGTGGAAAGAAAATCAGAGAGACATTTTCTTTGGGGAAGCTGTAAAAAGGGAATGAAATATCCACTGGATATGATCCTGTGCACCCATAATTCTTTTAGAATGTCTATCCAGGCTTTTAGGTGCAAGGACAAGTACCCCTGACTGCTCCAGAGAGGGGCAGGCAGGCAACCTTTCAGGAGTGCTTAAAGGATCGGTCTCAGAAGGAATCTTGAGACCCTTAATTCTGCAGACCCCCACTGCCACATGGGTGGCACCTTCCATTGTAGCTATTTCCCCTCTCTGCCTTTGAGGGAAAAATATCTGTGTGACTTTTGGAAAATTCCTTGAGATTTGTGGAACCACAACTTTTTACCACCGAGTTGATTCCTAGAAAAAGGTATCTGCTGGATAGAAAAGTGGATACCTACAGCAGACAAGGTCTTTCCATCCTTCTCACTGCATGTGAGTGTCTCTAACTGTTGGATCAAATAAAGAAGATCTATCAAAAGGAGCATTGATGAATGACTCCTTCAAGGGCTCCACAAAATTCACAACAGCATCCAGACATGTCTCCTAATGGCTATGCCTGAATCGGCAGCCCATGAGGAACCATCAGCTGCATGTGAGATTAACCTCATGGACAAATTAGTAATGGACTGCAGGGTGGCCAGGACTTCTGTTCCTCTGCAGACATGGAGTCAGGGACAGAGTTAGACAGTTCCTTGACTAAGTCCCTCTGTAACCTAGTGAAATTTTCCAGATAATTCGGCGATTGTAAAGCAAACATTGCTGATGCACACACTCATTCCCCAAATCTGTCCAACACCTTAGACTCCCTATTAGGGGGGTTGGACAGAGGAGCTCTGTTCATCCAGCTCCTTTTTAGTGGCTGCTGCAACCACCATGGCATCTACAGGGATTCCTTTGGTCCAGCGTTATCTTTTGGGGCAGCACTGAAAATCTTATCTGGGAGTTTGGGGACTGGTTCCATGCAGTCTGGTTCCTTCCATGTTCTGTGGAAGACAAGGTCTCTAAGCTCATCCGCAGGTGGGGTAAACCAAGATGTAGATGGCCCAGACCCGAAGGCTTCCAAGAACACAGACTCCTCTTGGGAAGGTGTTTGGGAAGACCAACCACTTTTCTGGCATAGGATGGCTCTCTAATATGTCTCCAAATGAGACATCTTCAGGTGGAATTCTAGGGGATCCTTCCCCTTCATCAAAATTGGTGTCTTCCATGAGTGATTCTTGCTAGGAATCTAAGTGCCTTCTCTTGCATGACCTCATCCGAGGAAACTCCTCAGTGGGATGTTTTGGGAAAGTGTCGTAAGAAGTGGGAAGGAGTGTTCCCTAGTGCAAAATGCTTGGAAGCTCATCTGGGCTGGCTGTCCCTAAGGTGTAGGACAAAAAGCCTCAGACACAGGATCTGATGAGGGAACAGGGACCTGAAAGAGCAAGAGTTGAAACTATTTTGGGGTGTGAGAAAATCCTCTCCACCAACTCAAAGGCAGAGGGACCGGGAGAAACCAAGGACACTCCTACTGGAGCCGAGAGTCTCAGAGCAGACAATCCAAGGGCCTTCCCCAACCCTCCACTCCAAGGGAGGAGTCAGAGATGAGCTGTCCAATGCCGAATCTTTGAGGGGAAGCAATGGCTCTGAAAGCTTCAGAGACAAAGTTAACCCCTCAGACCTGACGCTGGCACTTTGGCTCCAAGAACAATCATGCTCCAAAGGAGGAGGAGCCGATCAGATCAGGGAAGTTACCAGAGTGGGAGATAAAATAATCCTCAGACCCGATGGTTTAGCTCTTGGGGATCTCAGATCAGAGGGCTCTGAAAAAGCAGGTCAGATTAGAAAAGGAGCAACTACAGGCTGGAAGGGAGGTTTAAGGCTTATGGATCCAATGGGAGATGGAGCCAAAAGGACCACCACCTGCATCTCTAATCTGTGGAATTTTCTCGTCATCCTATCTACCTTTGATTTGGAAAGGTTTCAAGAGGACCTAACAGAAGAGGAAGTGGATGGTGGACCGGTCAACTTCATGGGTGTCTCTTGAAGAAAAGGAGACCTCAGTCTCGGCGATACTGGCTCAGATGAATATCATGGAGTACAAGTTGAGCGGGGTTGGCAACAGCAGGTGTTGGATATGAAGACTTCAGATCCAAGCTCTTAGCAATGTTTTTTGGAGGCTCTGAAAAATGTGTAGATTCAGGAGAACAAGCAGGTGAGCGTTTTCGGTGCTTCCTGGGCTACTTAGATTTTTGAGACAGGGTTTGAGCCCCTAACATAGAAGTCCTTTCAGAAGAAGCCAAGGCTGGAAGGAAGGCATTTTAGAATTAACTTGTTTCTACTGTCACTTTTAGCCCTTGCTTTAAAGGCCACACAAATGGAGCTAGACATGACCAAGTGTGGCAGGCCCACACAATACATGCAGTCCTTGTAGGCATCATAGTTGGGATCTTATGTCCACATGAAGTGCACTTTTTGAAACCAGTAGGCTTACCAGCCATACCAGAAAAAATAAACAATATGTACAAATAAAAAGGCAAAGATTTTTAAACAGCAAAGTAAAAAAAATCTTAAGACAAAAAAGCTTTTTTTTTTTTGACATGCCATAATACCAGATTTACATGTTTACCATATCCATGTGCTACTTAGGATACATATCATAGTTATAATATACCATATTATATATTTTCAATGTTCTATGGTGACATAAGTTATGGTGGCATTGCATATTTAGTACAATATCATTATTCTGTGCTACTTCACATAAGCCAATAAAAAATAATTATTTTCAAATATTTCATCTAAGGTAAACAAGCAATTAATCTGCAGAAATGACACCAAATAATCAATCTGTGACAATCTTTTTATGGAAATTTTGATTATTCATTAAGCTTTACTGGATAGTCTTACCATGTGCCTCTTTTATATGCAAATCGCATTTTAATAATGATGAAAGCCTCACCTCTTTGTCAATGCCGGCCTTGCTCTCTATTTTAGCAGCATCTGTTTTCTTAAGAGAGCTCTCCTCTGTACCTTTGGACTGCAAAACATTAAAAAAATAAAACTTAAAAAATATATACAAATATATAAAATATCAAAGAAGAAAACATACATGAGAAAGTATACTTGTTAGTGTTACAATTTAAATTATGTTTGCTATACATTTTCTCCCTAGACCTCTAGTGAAAATGATGTATGTATGTTCAGTCAGACTTTCCGAGTCAACAAATACAGATGAAAAAATCTGTCCAGGTCTCACAGCTTGCTACTAGGTATATGCCTCTTACCTCAGTTACCATAGCACATCTTCAATCTAGAAAACATCCTTACTTGCCTCCAGTGATAAACATTTGTCTTCTACCCCTAGCAGGATATTTTAGGATTGTACAGTCCTCTCTGTGAAGCAGTTATCTCTTATAGTCAGTCCTGAATCCTACCCGTAAATCTCCACCCAGTCAAATCACCACTTGATAGCACAGCATATACAAATCGCACATCATATTTTCTTTCTCTTTCAATGTACAATTTAGTGTACACATTTCAAATTAAATCTTTGTTCACAGCTGAACATCTTCATTCCCCTAAGTGTTCTGGTAACTCAGAATTGCTCACTAACAACTCAGTCTACCTTTCTGTACAGCTGCCACAAATATAGACAGTATTATTGCTGTGTCATTTCCAATACCTTAAAAATTGACAAAATAACTTTAGTATCTCTCTACATATTACTCACTTATGTGAAAGACCAGCACTGGTTTTTAGCAGAATATAGAAGAGAAGCTGCTGTTATAAAAGGAATAATTAATAGAGCATATGAAATATTGCATGATAACTATAGCAATCAACCAGAGGAGGTTAGAAAGGATTAGGAAGAGAAGTTGGATAAGCAATTCAGAAAGAAACAATGAGGAGCTATATGCATATCTCCTAAATATGCAACAAAATCTAGATGATTTAGGATCTTTGCTTTGAAGTGTTTACATAGGTACTCTTATACCCCAAGTAGACTCCAAAGAATTTTTCCTCATGTAGACAGCAAATGTTGGAGGTGTGATGGGAAAGAAAGAAGTAATTGGGAACGTATTTTCTAGGAGTGTAATGAGTTGGCAGACTTTAAAGATTCCCTGCAGACTGCTTGGTCAGAGATACTGGGTGAGGAAACTGGTGTAACACAGGAAAAAAAAGTTATGTACTCACCATAACATTCCATCTGTGTTGTCCATTTTCATTCTTTATCAACAAATGGGTTTGAATCTGTTGCACGGTCTGTGGGGACTGTTTGGATGACCCTTTTGTCTAGCAACTTTTGAATTTCTAACATTGCCTGTTCCCTTTGACTGGGTGGAACATCTGGGATCTTTTTTATGTTTGGGACAGGGAAGGAAAAAGGCATGGCGTAACCTCTGGATATGATGCTTTGTAGCCATTTGTCTTTTATTTGTTGCCAGGCTTCTGGGTATAAAGATAAGTAGCCCCCGACTGCCTCCAGAAACGGACAGACAGATCTGCTTTCAGGAGCGCTGAAAGGGCTTACCAAAGAAAGATTCTCTGTCACCCTAATTCTGCGGACCCCCTCTGCTGCGTGGTTGGTATCTTCCATTACTACTTCTCCCTCTGCCCTGGGGGAAGATTCACCATGTGTCCGGGAAAGCTCTTTGAGATTTTCAGAACCACATTTTGCCACTTCCTTTCTGACCTTTGGGATAAGGTCTGATAGGCATGGAAAAATGGACTCCTACAACAGACAGAGTCTTTCCTTTTTGCTCACACCTGCTTAGTGTGTCCTTGACTTTGGGCCTGAACAGGGATGAGCCATTGAATGGGGAATTCACAAAGGAAGACTTAAAGGGCTCCGCAAAGTCACACAAGTGCATCCAAGAATGTCTCCTTAGGAAACTTTCTGAACCCACTGCTGTACTTGCTCCATCTGCTGCATAAGAAATCAGTCTCATGTAGGAGTTTCCAACTGAGTTTAAGGTAGACAGGTGAGAGGAAACTTTATCTGAAATCCCTTCAGCTACTGAACCTTGGACAGCATCTCCTAGCTCTTTCAGGAGGTCTCTCTGTAATCTAGTAAAATGGGTAAGGTAATTCAGAAATCTGAGGGCAAAAGTCGCTTTAGAAAAAAATTCGCTTTCCATATCTGTCAATTGTATGAGTCACTTTGCTCAGTGGATGAACAGAAAAAGATGTCTCTGAGAGTTCCTTCTTGGTGGTTGCCGCCACCACCATAGCAGCTAATGGGACTCCCTTAGTTAGAAAGGTTTTGTCTGAAGGGGATGTGATATATTTAATTGGCCTCCTAGGAATAAGTTCCACTGAATCTGGAGACTCCCACAACTTCCGAAAAAGTTGCCCAATAAGTTTGTCAAAAGGTGGAGACACCCAAGTGGAGAAAGAGTGAGATCCAAAGGCATTCAGGTATACAAACTCCTCTGTCAAAGGGTTGGTGGACTTCCAGACACCTCTCTGTTTCAGTATTTCTAAGATGTCTTCAAAGGAGACATCATCAGGAGTTGAATGTGGGGACCATTTAGCTTCATCAAGGTCCATATCAGAAGTGATGGGCTCCTCTGGGGAATCTAAATGCTTCCTCTTGCATAATGTCTTCCGAGGGACCTCTTTTTTAGGGGTAACTCTGGACAGGTTTCAGAAGAGTGAGGGGTGCCCTGTGAGGCATCCTGAGACCTAGGATCTCTGTGTCTCTGTGGATGCAAGGATATAGAGGCAGACACCGGTGATTTTAGGGGTAGAACTTCCGGCGACAGTACTCTCCTCATCATCTCAACCCCCCATCCCTGATCCAAGGATATCCCTGGATCCGAAGAAGTCGAGGGAACTCCCGGAATCAAGGGCAATGGGCCAGAGGCTGAGGTAGGAGCTGAGTTCACCAGAGCAGATAACCCCAAGAGGCAAGGCCGGATCTAACAACTGTCCGATCCGACTCACCTCCCCGGACCTGACTGGAGAGCATCAGCCCCTAGACCCCTCAAGCTCTGATAGAGCCGAGGACGTTGGAGCAATGGTTGGATCCAAAGATCCCATCACAGGTCTCAGATACGATGGTTCCACTAATATCAGCTCAGGACATTCTGACTCCGAAGTCTGAAGTAGGATTGGAGGAGGAATTGGAGCAGAAAAAGAAGGGGAGGATGCAGTCAGATCTGAAGCCCTCGGACTTGGATCCGACAACAACTTTGTCAGTGCTGGTGTCCTTAACAGCCTCTGTACCACTCGATCCACGCCATCGTCAGATAGGGTCCTGGAAGACCGAGGCAAGAGGGCTGGACACTTGAAATGCTTTAATACTGGTGGCCTTAGAGTAGGGGAGAACAGCTCCAAGACTGGAGACTGGCTCCAAATCTCAAAACTCTGCCGGCACTGAGACAGATGGTGTCGGAGCTGTTGACTTTTTGGATCCGATGGGCTTAGAATCTGGTGTGGAAATTTTGACAACCTTTTTTGATGGCTCAGATAAAGCACTAGAAGAGGAAGATCTCTTCCCAGACATATGTGATTTTGAAATTGGGGACTTGTCAGTTTTTGGTAAACCCAGACCTTCTTGTATAGCCTCTGAGAAATGGGTTTTCAACAGTCCTCTCAATATCAATTTGTTCTTCCTCTGCAGGGGAGCTCTGTGGTTAAAGGAATGACAAACACAGCAAGACTCCTGGAGATGGACAGATCCTAAGCAACAGACACAAAGTGTGTGTTTATCATTTAAGGTAATTTTCCGCCAACATTTCCCACATTTTTTGAAACATAATGGTTTCAAATCCGTACTACACATTCTGACAGAGAAGAGGGACAGTGACAGAGGAAAAAGGTAACTAGAGAAGTCTTTTCTTTTTGTAACAGCAGAAAAAGCAGTTATAAAGAATTAAAGGAGGGCACAGCCCTCTAACTTAAACAGGATATCCTCGGGAGATGGAAAGGAGAAAAGATAGCCCTCTAACATAAACAGGATAAAGGGAAGGCAGTTCTCTAACTTAAACAAACTGTCCAGAAGAGAAAAGACAAGAATAAGAGCCCTCTAACTTAAACAATCTATTTATCTTTTAAAATAGAAGCTGGGGGAGGGTCAACAAGGCCTGGACAGAACATGACGGCCAATAGCAGAAAAAAACTGCCACACAAATGGAAATAAACTATCTAGCAACAAATGTAACTATTTGAAGATCAATAACAATGAAGAGTAGCAATTATTAAAGGTAGAGAGTATAATAAAGAATATACTTAGTCAGAGCTAGCACAATGACCTTCCCATCTTGTTTAGCAGCAAGCAAGATCAGGGGAGGTTTTCTGGTGTATGCTGGGTTAGGTTTTAGCCACGAGTTGGTAGAAGATATCAAGCTTGGATATAAAGGTTGAGTCAGATCCAAGGATCGGATCCGAACCCATCCTAGTAAGAATGAAGGCGAGATAGGACAACAACACATCAGATGTTTAGATGCAGGGGTTAAGGTGGGAATAAAAGTCATCACTGACTGGAATGACACCTATCACTGAGCTCAATAAGTGGCTGTTTTTGTTTAGGGTCCCCAGGACCGGAGAGCTTTTAAATCTCCTTACGTCATCTGGGAGGGCTAGAAGGTTGGATTTGGAAAAAGCTCTTAACATTGTAAGGTTTGATGCAGTCTTGTTTGAGTTCCTAGAGAAAATATTACAACATGGTGATCTGATTTCATCATGGAGGAAAAGACCTTAACATGCAGATCAGCATGCCCTGTATTAAGTAAGGAAAAAGGTGAGGGACACTGGAAACCGAACCAGGACAGGGCATTACCTTGTCAAGGGAATTCATATATCTGTAGTTAGTGGTGAAGGTTTGTCACTTAATAGACTGCTAATTGAAATCATCCAAGGTAATTGTGTTTTCGGTCTACAGTTGAGGCAGATGCAATGGACAGCTGGAGACAGACACACGATTCTGCAGTTAGTAATGGTATGGTTAATGCACTTATCTTTTGGCAGTAGTATATCAAACAATTCCAGGTCATAGTCATGCTGGATTTGCTCTGAGGTAATGGTACTTTGGATGAAAATGGATATGTTTCCACCATCATCGTCAGGCAGTTTGAACAAATAACAGTTAATAAACCCAGGAAAAGAAGGAATGTTTCAAAGTGGAACAAAGTTTATGTAATCATACAGATATGTATATGCTGAAGAGACAGGAAGGTCTCAGGGTATAGCGTATTCTTATTAAGACTTCTGGCACTGAGTACTGATAAAATGATACAAGGCTTGATTTGAAAATTTTAAGTCTGAAGTTCTAGAAGGCTAACTCTGCCTGAAATAGGTATTGTGGGGATAGAAAACACCTTAGCCAATATGAAGACACTCTGAAAAGAGGGGAGTGAAAGCCATCCCTGACAATGCAGGCAGGTCTGTCATCCATCTACTCCCAAGATGACACACAATGGATCCCCACTAGAATGACATCAATCACTAAGGCCAGTTGCTGAAGCCAATTGCTTTCTGTTTACATTGGGGCATCATTTGTGGTGATAGCAGAATCCTGCTCAAGACTCCCTGCTTCCCAGTCTCAGTCCTCAGTCACATAAACCGATAGCTTGATGATGTCATCTCCCACATGGTGAGACACGTAAGATAATTAATTCCAAATGGGCAATGAACAGGTCATATGCATACTTAGGGGGAAGGGACCAAAAGGCATTAAAACCTTATGACTTTTAGGACTTGTGACAACTAACCAGTAACCTTATCCTTGCTCAGACTAGTGAGTGAAATATCCATGTGGTCTGACAATTTAGGCAACTTCATCTATGACTAGGTCACTGTCAAACTGAGAGCATGCTGAGGTAGCATTAAGGGCTTACACATGCATCTTAAGTAACCTCTGTTAGGGAAAGAAATTGTGGAAGTTGATATATGTGTGATCGTGTGTGTGTGTGAAATAAAGTGCAATTATGTGGCTGAGGTCTAGGTCTACTGCTGCATTGCTTCTGAAGCTTAAGAAGTGAATTTATTTCAGTATCTAAGTATATGTGGGCATACAGTTTGTGTCAAATTGCACTCCTGTGGTAGTATGTTGTTTGCTGACAACTGTAGTTTGTGAGATGATAGACTGCAATATGAATAAGTATTTACACTTCTCAAAAGTATATTCAGTCTCAAGTAACAATAAAGAGTTGTCAGTGGACATGAGTCAGTTGAAAATATGGGGAACTTGCACATCTCTTAACATAGCAAAGGGTTACTATGCACAAAACAAGGGGGATGTGCACTTAAGCATAGGATTTTGATGTTTTATTAAAAAGGTACAAGAAGGCAATGCCCTGCTGTCTGCCTTATTGCAGGTGATCCCTCAAAGTAATTTCTACCATCTGTGAAATTATTCTTGTAGTAGGTTAATGAACAGGATGAAGTTCTAAACAGTAACAATCTATTTATGACAACGTGCCAGCACTTACCTGTTAAAATCTTCTATGTGCCATAGTCTCCTAACCAAGCACCTTGTCTACCTAGTAAAATGTCTGAGGTCCCTTGAAAAGGAGCTCTATGGCCACAAGCCATGGACAAAGTATATTACCATGATGCTAAAGCTACAGCTACAGCTGCAGGAGATGTAGGGCTCTATATCACACGTGCTTGGACAGCTCAGCACTTAGAATTCCCCAGACTGATCACCCATCCCCATCTCAATCCCATGGTAGCTAGCTTCCTCCTATTTCTCCTGTGCAAGATGCAGGAAAAATTATACGGAAGATAGAGGCAGGAAGACAGGGTTGGTGGAAGGAGTTGCTTCATGCAGCCACAGTGCTATCAAATATACAGCATTATAATAAGCACAGAAAACATCTCCAAAAATACGTTTGCTGGGCATCCAAATCAGACTGAATAAACACCAAAAGAGATGTCCAAAAATGAGTAGTAGTCACACCATAAGCTCAACACTTGAAACGATAACAAGATGAACATATGCAAATTTAATAAAATAAAAGTTAAGTGCTTTCTTCCCCTGTTGATACGGAGACTTCATCAGAACTAAATTCCCCTCACAAGTCAACCCACTTTATACACAAATAAATAATTGAATAATTGATTAATTAAAATAGAACACCCTAACATTATTGAGTTCCTACCATAAATTTCTGCAATAAATATAATATTAAATACATTCTACATAAATCATTCAAGTGCTTGTGAAATACATTTAAAATACATTTACAACACATTTAAGATGCATTTAAAGTGCTAAGGCTTTCTTCTTTAAAACTGGCATCAAAGATGAATAATCATTTAATCCTGGTCCTGCTAAAGCATTTAATTTGAGAATCCAATAAAATTCTCTCAAATCCACATCAAGCTCCCACCAACCACCTCTTGGGTTGTGTTTTATCACTTCTAAAATTCCAAAACTGAATTTTGTGTCCCCTTGACAAACCAATGAATGTTTATAAAAAGCATTATTAATATTACCCTTGGCTATAGCATGTAAGTGCTCGTATATTCTGGTACGAAATTTTCCCTCTGTTTTGCCAATATAAAAATGTGACCAAGTTTGGCAAATAGATATATAAACCACCCCTTTTGTCTCACAATTAACCTTCTGCAAATGAATACCTTTTGTATTACCCCCTATGTAAATCACATCTTTATTCAATACAAAGGGACATTGTCTACAACAACCCCACCTGGTCGTACCCTTCATGGCTATATTCCTAGGTGTAGTGATGTGTTCAGTCAAAAATTTAAACTTTTTCCTTGTTTTGTAAACAAACCTGGGTAAATGACCCAAAGTATCAAAAACTTCACTATTGCCTTTAAATATAACCCAGTTTTTCTTAACAAGCCTTAGCACTTTAAATGCATCTTAAATGTGTTGTAAATGTATTTTAAATGTATTTCACAAGCACTTGAATGATTTATGTAGAACGTATTTAATATTATATTTACTGCAGAAATTTATGGTAGGAACTCAATAATGTTAGGGTGTTCTATTTTAATTATTCAATTATTTATTTGTGTATAAAGTGGGTTGACTTGTGAGGGGAATTTAGTTCTGATGAAGTCTCTGTATCAACAGAAAACATCTATATCTTACATCAAAGAGCATCACTTGTAGAACAGATTAGCCAGCTACAGCTTTTCTGTTGCTGTCCTGGAAATACGCCCTTGATCAATGGGACTCCAAATGAAGACCTTAATCAGATTAAACTACCTTTAAGCTCTAACTATGGGGTGAAATTATGACATTACACCTTCACAGTGTAAATCATCACATAAATTGCATATTACAAAATATATACTTGATGGCTACAGAGAGAGAGAGAGCGAGTGAGCGCATGTGTGCGTGTGTGTGTTTGTGTCTGAGGAGATGATGAGTACCAAGAAAAATCAAATCCACAACTTATGCACCCTTCAGAAATAAAGCAAATGGTATAGTCATATTTGAAATAAATACATTATCTGCAAAAAGAGCCAAATGATCCATTCTACTACTTTTCAAAGCATAGGAATGAAAGTCAGATAGCTGGAACCATGCCATCCCTATACAACACCATGTTGGTTCGTCTTCAGTACAAATGCACAGGGGTGGCTAACTGCTGTAAATTATGTCAAGCATGACACAATTCAAGATTCTGAAGCTCTGCAAAATGGTCTTGTAAATCTACTGTTTGGGCACACAAAAAGAACTCAGCCAGCTATATTCTAAGGCCTGTTCTATAATAATATAATATAAACAAACATGAAAATGCACTTCCTGGAAAAAAAAACATAAGTGTAAAAAATGGAAAGCATATGCTAAACTATTTCTGTCTTATGTGTCATCAACCCTATTAAACAGTTACCTTTCTTTCTTCCCTAACCACTTCTTTGGATTTCTCTTGGTCTCTTGAGTGTTCTCTCATCTTATCCCGCTCTGGTCGTTTTTCTCTTTCTCTGTCATGTTCTCTTTCTCTGTTGTTTGAGCGCTCTCTTTCCTTCTCCCGTTCTAGTTGTTTCTCTCTCTCCCTGACATGCTCTTTTTCTCTGTCTCGATCCTTTTCACGATTTTTGTCCCTTTCTCGATCTCTTTGTTTAACTTTGTCTCTGTCCTTCTCCTTTTCTTTGGCTCTATTGTCTTGTTCTTTGTCCTGAACCCTTCCTTGCTGTTTTTCCCTGCTGTGCTCTTTTCCCCTTTCTTTATCTTTGTCCCTGCTCTTTTCATTTTCTCTTTCAGGCCTGTTACGGTCCCGGGTTTTGCCTGATCTCTCATGGTCCCTTTGACTGGTCTTTTCTTTGTCTGTCAGTTTACCAGATTCTTTAGCCTGCTGTTTATCTTTTCTATCTTTGCTTACACTTCTGTCTCGGTTTTCAGAATCTCTTTTTCCCTGTGAAAAGATAGGCCAGTTTAATTACCAGAAAAGTATTTTTAGATTGTTAAAATTTCAGTTTCATATAAAAAATCCAGTATTTATTTTAGGATATTGCTTGACCTAGAAATGCAAAACTCCATCAGACATCACAAATTTCTTTTTTGTCTTTTTTTTTTCATGGTATACAAATTAGAAATATATACATAATGAAAAAGAGAGGTCTGGATGCATTCACAGAATGTTTTATTATTAAAATAAGTGTAAATAGAATCTTGTGAATACAATTAAAACACATTTTACTAAATAGAATTACAAAATGTACAAATCAGATATTTATACATAAAACCACTTTCAAAGAATTTGAATAGGCTGAAGTACAAATATAAAACTCAAAAGCAAATCAAGAGCAATTAGTTTTCAGGTGTACATACAGTTATACAAACAAAGGGTACTTACGTATTATCGCAACCAGATTTTTGCTGTTGTGAAATCCGTCCTATGTCTGACACAACAGGTGTATTAAGCTGCAAACGGAGTGTAAGCAAGTAAGTTAGACTGTGACGCACACGGAATGAGGCAGGGACAGGAATAACTGCCAATTTTTGAGTCCTGCCTGGTGTGTCTCACTTTGCTGGTGAACTACACACTGCTACAACACATGACAGATCCTGCCTTCCTGATTACGAGTACAGCAAAGGCAAGTTAATCCGGCATATAGCGTCTCAATGTTCATGACCAGTACTCAAGTGTTATTTTATTTATCGGAATGATTTTAACCAGTTATCTCAGTGTTTTTTCTCCCACAGGGGCAACTGTTAACTCACTTCTCTGAAGCACTCTTTCGTTTTTCCTGCAGTTTCACAGCAAAAAGTAGCAAATAATTTATGGACCGCCTTTTGCATTTGTTTGACCAATCAGTTACAGTTTGTGTGTGTGTGTGTGTGTGTGTGTGTGTGTGTGTGTGTGTGTGTGTGTGTGTGTGTGTGTGTGTGTGTGTGTGTGTGTGTATGTATATTGGGGGGATCAACTGAAATTTTAACTTGTTTACTCTTCACATTTAAAATCAAGTTAGTACAAAAAAACTCACCGTTCTGCAAAACTATGTAACGTTCAAAATCCAACAACAGGGGGATGTAAGGAACCACATTGTTATGATCAGCAAGAACTGCTTCAAAAGGTTTTACTACTTGTCTTGAAATTAGAAACGTTTGGAAATATGACAAGAAGCTTCAGTAAATATATTTCATTACATAAAAATAAGTCATGCAGTTAAACCAGCATTACTTTATGTTTTTTCTTCCATTTTTGTTTCGCAAAAGAAAAGCTAAAATCAACTTTTAACAGTATGAGAGAACCGAAGCGTGCATGTGTAATGCATGCCAAACAGGAAGAAAATTTCTGCAATTGTTTGTCTTCCTGAATGTTATGCAAAGTATTCTTGATTACTAAATACATAAAATAACACCTTACAGTGTTTCCTGCACTCGTTTTCAGACCAGCATGCGATTTCCCCAAACGCAAACATCTGGTTGCGATAATACGCAAGTACCAAATAAACTTACCTTAGCAGTAGATGTTTGAATAGATTACTGTTGCAAAATAAGTGTAAATAGAATCTTGTGAATACAATTAAAACACATTTTACTAAATAGAATTACAAAATGTACAAATCAGATATTTATACATAAAACCACTTTCAAAGAATTTGAATAGGCTGAAGTACAAAACGAAATAAGTACTTCATACAAATATAAAACTCAAAAACAAATCAAGAGCAATTAGTTTTCAGGTGTACATACAGTTATACAAATAAACTTACCTTAGCAGTAGATGTTTGAACAGATTACTGTTGCAGTAACATAAAGCTTTATGGGACGTATCCTACCAAGGATAGAAAATCCAGCTGTTATAACAAAAGCTTTTAACCACTTTTCTTGCACAGCATAAATCCACTAAAGAACAAGAGTGCTGGTATTAAAGGAAACACATAGGTGCTAAAGTTCAGAGCTTTCTTGCCTGAGCTACAACAGGACATATGGAGAGTAGAAAAAAATACATCCGTGCCATAGCAGAAAAAGTGTAAGGGGGACTCCACCATAGCCAAGCAACAAAGCCACAGATTAAAACTCAATGCAAAGAAAAGTATTCTAGTACCTTTTGGGAAAACATCTACTCAAGCAAATCATTCCATTTATAAGATACCCCTAAGACTTGATCCGGTAGTCAGAGATCTGGGAACTATGTAGACAGCAATCTGGCCTTTGACCAACATGTAGCCAATGTACTAAGATGATCATTTTATGTCACCCAACTTATAAGCAAGGGTAGGACATCCAAATCTAAGGAAATTAAAGTACTACTCTATTTGTCCTTTGCCAGATTCATTATTGAGTACAATCCTTTTTTGGCATGTATCTGAGTAGGCATATGCAACAGCTGGAATGTCCCCAGAAGTTCATCAAGAGAACCCAGGGCATTAACACACTGTCCTATACAGATTTCCTTAGAGCTCTGCCACAATACTCAGTCCCCTGCAGGTTGTTGAGAGGCGATCTGTGCTTGGCTTTTATGAGAGCCATCATTTATCTGAGGTTGCTGTAGCCCTGTAAAGAGTAAGGAAGGAAGGAAGAGAGAGAGAGAGAGAGAGAGACAGGGGCAAAGGGGCTGGAGGGTAGGAAACCAGGATTGCAACAGTGAATACACTCGAACATCTACATTTATGGTAAGTGTATACAACTGTACTATGTTCTTCGTGTTTCACTGTTGCAGTCATCACACTTGAGTTGATTCCCAAAGCTGAGGAACAGGTGGAGGCAGTCAAGAAGAGTTGGGACTGGCTAGTATGCCCTGCAGGACTGCGGTTGCAAAGCCTGCCCTGGATTTGGAAAAGATGGGCAGATGGTAATGCTTGGTGAAGGTATGAACAGAACTCCATGTTGCAGCTTCCAGGATGTCCCTGGTAGGGACCCCTCTGAGAAAGGATGTAGAGTTTGAATTTGCCCTAGTGGAATGTGTCCTGACCCCCTGTGGGGGTGGTTTCTCACAGTGTTTGTAACAGAAATGGATGCAGTGTGCAATCTATTTGGAGATGGTTTGTTTTGATATGGCTTTGCTCTCTGTCCCTGGAGCAAAGCTGACTAGTAACTGGTCAGATTTCCTAAAGGGCTTAGCCCTATCCAGGTAGAATCTGAGCTGTCTGTGCACATCTAAAGAGTGCAGGATCCTTTACCCCTTACTTTGAGGGTTAGGGAAAAAGGTGGGCAAATTAATAGATTGGTTGAGAGCCGCACTGGACACCACTTTAGGCATGAAAGTTGGGTTAGTCCTGAGGGAGACCCTGTCAGCATGAAAAATGATGAAGGGTTCCACAGTCATAAGTGCTTGTAGCTCAGACACTCTTCTAGCTGAAGTGATGGCCAGAAGCAAGGCTGTTTTCCAAGAGAGGAATTTTAACTCTGCTGAAGCTGCAGGCTCAAAGGGGGTAGCATGAGCTTTTCCAACACAAAGTTAAGGTCCCAAGCAGGGGTAGGGGCTCTTCTTGGTGGCCTTAAGTTGTTAGCCCCTCTCAGGAACTGCTTGATGACAGGGTGTGAGAAGAGAGGTGGCTCAGTGCTGTAATGCTCAGAGATGGCAGAGGCATGGATTTTAATGGAAGAGAAGGATAGGCACCTGTGGAGTAGGTCTGCTAGGAAATCCAGGATGAGAGGTAAGGAGAGATGTGGTGGGTCAGCTCCTTTAGTCTGGATCCATGGACAATACCTCTTCCACTTGTAAGCATAGGATTTTATAGTACTGGGTCATCTGGCTTCATGTATGACATCCAGGACCTGCTTGCTTAGGCTGGCCACTGGAGGAGAAGTCAAGGAATAAGCCAGGCTGTTAGGTTCAGTGTCTGCAATTGTAGATGCAAGAACTCTCACTCCTGCTGAGTCAGGAGAGTTGGAATCTGGGGGAGGTGCCATGGAGGCAATGGTGACAGACTGCACAGTAATTGGTACCAGTGTTGGCGTGGCCAGTCTGGGGCAATCAGGATTGCCCTTGGTCTTTCCTCCCTTATTTTGAGTAATACACTTGTAAGAAGAGGTAGAGGGGGAAATGCATAGATTGAGAGGTTTGCCACTGGAAGGATAGGGCATCCACTTTCCAGGCCTTGTTGTGAGGTTCCCTGGTGCAGAATTTGCTGAGTTGGTGGTTGTAGGGGGGAGGCAAATAAGTCCACCTTTGGGGTACCCCATTTTTGGGTCATAAGGCTGAAGGTGCTGTGGTTTAATTGCCACTCGTGTGGGTCTAGGAGATTTCTGCTTAAGTTGTCTGCCAAATAGTTTTGCTAGCTTGGCAGGAATTGAGCTTGCAAGTGAATATGCATGGCTGAGGCCGTATTCTAAAAAGTCATGGCTAGCCTGCAGAGTGGGTAAGAATGGGTCTCCCCCTGCTTGTTGATGTACCACATCACTGTGGTGTTGTTGGTTTTGATTAGTAGAGGCCCCGGAGAGAGTACGGATCTGAAAGCTGTCAGAGCATGCTGAACAGCTAGCATCTCTTTTTGGTTTATGGCAGATGAATTTGGTTTGGGCTTCAGTGGCCCTTAATGCACCTGCCATCCAGGTGTGCACCCAAGCATAGTCTGATACATCTGCAGTTAGGGTCTGGGCAGCATGGGGTTGTGAAAAGGGAAGTCCCTTGTTGTGGTTGCAAGCTGCTGCCCACCAAAGAAAATCTTTCCTTAGACAGGGTATCATAGATATAATAGTTTCCAAATCCTGAGAATGTTGACACCAAAGGCTTTTTAAGTATCACTGAAGTTTCCTCATATGCAGTCGGGCATATGGAATTAGTAGAATGCAGGAGGCCATGAACCCTAGAACTTGCAGGATTTTACTTGTGGACAACTGGGTTCTGGTGACCAGTTGAGAGAAGTAGCCTGTCAGATAGGCTTGTTTTTCTGGAGTTAGCAATGCCATCTGGGATGCTGTGTCCACGTTTGCTCCCAGGAATACAATCTTTTGACTGGGGACTAGTTTTGGAGCCAGGCATTTTGTGAAACCTCTGGGAGCAGTGAATAAGCCAAAAGGAAGTGCAAAGAACTGATAATGCATAGATCCTGCCCCGAAAGGTATATATTTCCTGCAAGAGTCTCTGATTGGGATATGCCAATAGGCCTCTTTTAGGTCTAGGGTGGCTAACCAGGCATCTTTGGACAGCATAGGGAGAAGCTGCTGTAGGGTGAGCATTTTGAATTTTGATACCACCAGGAAGGTGTTTAGAATGGATAGATCTAAGCTTGGGCGCCAGGTGTCCTCTTTTCTGGGTACCAGGAAAAGTCTGGAATAGAAACCTTGGCCTATCTGTTCTGCAGGAACAGGATGGATTGCCCTCATGGAGAGCAGGGAATGAATTTAGTTTTGTGCCTCTGCCCACTGTTTTTGAGGAAGATCTGGGAACCCTTTTGGGGTTGGCAGCATGTGGAAATAAAATTTGTACCCCCTGGGACACTATGTTGAAGACCCATTGATCAATGATGATGGAGGCTCAATTTTTTTTTTGGTTGGCAAGTTTTCCTCCTAGGGACACGAGCAGATGGGCAGTGGTGAGCGGAGGAGTTGAGAAGTCATTGTGAATTCTTTCCATAAGGGGGTGGATTAGCACTCCCTGCTTTAGAAGTGGAGGTGCTCCATTGCTTAAATCTCTGCATACCCTGAGACTGCTATCTGGGAGGGTCTGTTTCTCCTAGGTCTAGTCTGAGGTGGCCTTGAGAGGGCTGGAAAGGACCAATGTTTTGAGGGGAAATGCCTACTGAATCTTGGAGGCTGGACTTTCAAAAGGTCTTTAACTGTCTTCATATACTTAGCTTTTTCTTCCATCTTTTTTAAAACCTCTCCTGCTTTGGTACCAGACAGATTGTCTTTGTTCAGTGGTGCATCCAACAATTTTGATTCAACATGATCTGGCAAGGTCTATTCCTTAAGCCAAGCATGCCTTCTAAGTACAGAATCTGTGACTGCTGCTCTGCAGGATGCTTCTAGGGCGTCAAACCCACATTGCAGGGTATGCTTACTGATTTGGCTTGCAGAATACATAAGTTCCTGTAATTCTTTATTTTCTGCACAGTCAGGGAAGGTAGAAACTTTTTGTTTAATGAGTTCCATGGTATGTTGCTAGTATTTCAGTATGTGGAACTGACAAATTTAATGCTCTAATGGCAAGAGTTGCAGAGGTATATACTTTTTACCCCATCTGTCTAAGGCTCGAGAATCCCTTTCCAAGGGGGTGGGATTCTTAGCTGTGGTTGCTTTTATTCATTTAGGTCCTTGGGGAGATGACCTCTGGGTCAGCAGTAGGATTCTTGAAAAGAAATTTGTGTGAGTCAAGGACTCTGTAGTACCTGTCAGGTTTCCTGGGAGCAGGAGGTAAAGTATCAGGAGTGAGACTGGATTCCATAAAGACATCATCTACAACATCCAGAACAGGAGGGATAGCTAAGGGTCTGTGCTGTGGTAAATCTAAAAAATTCCCTGAGTCTCTTTTTGGACTGAGGATAATCCTGCCATTCCCAATGGAAATGCTCTCTCAAAGTACGTTAGTGTTTCACCAAAAGAAAAATCCTCTGGAGGAGAGGCAGAAGGAATGGCTTCCTCTGCATCTGAATCCTCATAAGCAGATAAGGGCATGTCTTCATAATCAGAAACCTCAGAGTCGTCGGACTCTTGGTCAAATAAAGCTGCTGGGGACATGTCTCTTTTCCTTTTAGCAGGGGAAGGCTGGCTTCCCCTAATCAGCATAAGGTCTTCCGCCATTTTAAGCATCTATGATTACGGCAAGGAAGCAGGAGCGTGAGTTTGGGTCATCGTTTTTTTAGGCATAGTTAGTACTCTGGGCCTTAGAAACTCAGTAGTTTTAGAAAGAACTGAAGATGCGAAAGAAGTCGTCGGTTTGTGCCAAATATCGGTAGTGCAAAGAACTTCCTCAGAAGCCGGTGCTCGCACAGCAGCTCCGGACCCATCCAAGGTAGAGACATCCACAAGTTCCGTAGTCAAAGAAGAGTCTTGCTGCATACTGGACTCCGAACGGGTCTGTGTAGCGGCTTGCGAATCCATCAAAGTGGGCATCAGGGGCTGTGAAAGCACCTCACTGAGTACCGGCAAACTGGCAACTAGTTCAGCGGAAGCGTCATCTGCAGTTTTGGACCTGTGCTCTGTCTTTATCCTTATGTTTTTTCGGAAGATCGGTAGTCAGATGGCTTACCGAAGCCATTTCAGAATACAGAGCTTGACAGCGAAAGTATTTAGCTACAATAAGGGCCCGACGAATGGTTCAGGTGTTGAGCAAAGCACAAAACCGGCAGCGAGGGACTTCGTGGTCTCAGCCTAAACAGGTGAAGCAGTAAGAATGGAAATCTCGGTGTGGTATTTTCTTTCTACAGGCAAGACAATTGTTAACTTTTTCTGACATCGGTTAGAGCAAGAAAAGGGATCCCCAACGGGTACTTAGCTTTAGAAGACTTCCACTTCAATTTCGGAAATGAAAACTCAGGTAGTGGCCAACCAGCATTCATGTGAACTGCTTCTGCTTCGGGATTCCTTGGCAAGAAAGACTAATGTAATGGCGTCGGTTGCCTGTTTTTATACCACTGATGACCTGACGTCAGTCCTGGAGCGACAGCAACCGACACAGAAATACTAAGCCTCTGGTATTCGGGCTGACTGAGGGCTACCCCTGGCAGAATAACCCAAGTGTGATGACTGCAACAGTGAAAAACGAAGAACATCACTAGATCCAATGATCTGAACTTTGCTTGGAACATAAATAGAACATGCTGGCGAGACAGATACATGACTCAAAGGATCTCCATACTCTGGAATACGATCCCCATCCATGTGAAGCAGAATATATTCCTAACCTTATTCAAATCTAACCTTGACCACTGGATAGGAAATCACAAATTCATCAACAGGCTGGCCCCACTGTTTCTTATAGACAGAGGCATACAGTAAACATTCCCTAACTAACATTGGAAGGGTAGTCATAAATTCATCCTCGGGCTGGTTCCCATCCATGTCTCTTATAAACTGAGGCCAACAGCAAACATTCCCTGACTAACATAGCCCCCCCCACATAACTTTTTGGCAACCTCCTAACTAATGTACCCTCCAATTAAGATGCATATGTTACCAGGAGATGGAAATGGGTTGGGTTGTGTGGCTAAGCTTATAAAGACCCTGGTGGTCGTTAGCCTAGTATATAAGTATGAACCTATGACAGTAGCTGAGGAGAAAATACATAACAATAATAAGAGGAGATGGAGTGAGGGTGTTAGCACTGCAACAGTGATCTATTTGAGCATCTACTGTTATGGTACGTTTACTTACAGCTTTACTATGTCCATCATTAAATCACTAGTGCAGTAGCATAAAATTATATGGGACAATCGCTAAAGCTTAAACAGTTGAATGGAGGATGAGTACCAAAGTCCAGAAGACCCTGGAGAATAAATATAGCAAATCCTATTCTGGTTCTAGAATAGGAATCAGTCTTGTAATGTTTAGTGAATGTGTGCACCGAGGACCAAGCTGCCAACTCTAGAATGACCCTAGAGTCTGTCCATTTCCAAAAAGCCCCAGAACTAGCCATAGCTCTAGTAGAGTGTGCCCTAACATTCTGGGGGGGGGCTTTTCCATGGTAAGCATAAAAGAACCAATAGCCTGGGAAAACCATCCTGATATTGTCTGTTTAAAAAATTGTTGTATTTTCTAAAATGATGGTCAGTTACTCTGAAGTCATTTATTTTGTCCAAGTAGTATCAGTCTTCTGTGAACATTTAGGGAATTTAGTATTCTCTTTTCTCTATTTTTAGGTTGGGGAAAGAAAACAGGAAGGTGAACAGACTGATTCAGAGTAGACTCGAATACCACCCTAGGCATAAATGAAAGGTAAGTTTTAAGAGTCACTCTGTTATTACAAAAAACAAAATGGGCTTAAAAGACATTAATGCTTGCTTGCAACTCACTCTACTTGCAGATATAAGAGCTATAAGTAAAGCAGTCTTCCAGGTGAAGAATTTCAAAAAGAAATAATGTTAGTTTCTCCAAAACACAATTCGGATCCTATGATGGTGCCACCAGTTTCATGGGTGGTCTAATATGTGAAATCCCTTTTAAAAACTGTTTCACTTGGAAAAGAGTGACTAATGGCAAACAACTTGAAATTATAAAAAGGCTTGCTTTTACAGAAGAGTAAGATAGGCCAGAAGTGAACAATCCATACAAATACTAGAGAACCACTGAAATTCCTACCTGAGATGGGTACTTGTCTATTATAATGCAGCAACTAGAACATTTTCTCCATTCAACTAAATATGATTTTTAGTGGCAGGTTTTCAAGTCTCCTTTAATACTTGTTGCACGTCCTCTGTACAGAAGTGCCTAAATGGGATAAAAGGTCTAACAACCAAACAGTGAGGTTCAGATTTAGGAAGTTAGGGTGGATGAGAGATGTCTTTGTCCTGTGTGAGTAGGTCAACTCTTTAAGGAAATTTTGGTAACTGCTCCCTGACCAGGTGCATGAAAAGGAAGTACCAATGTTGTCTGGGCCAAAAGGTAGTTACCAAAAGAATCTTGTGAGAGTCTTTCTTGAGCTTTAGTAGAACTCTGGTTATAAGGGAAAGAGGAAGGGGGTCATGGAGGATCATTACCATCCATGGGAAAGGAAACGTGTCTATTTTTTTCCCTGGCCTCTGCTGAAAAGGGACAAACCTGCTGTCCACCTTCCCAGTAAACAAAAGCAACATAAATAAACTTTCTAGGCCTGTTTGCAAAGAGTTGTTGTACATAACTTGAGTAACTGTCTGTTCTGAATGGAAGAAAACAGTTCTACTTTGGGAGTTTTCCACAAGTGGACAACCTCCTGTAAGGCATCTATGTATAACATTCATTTATGATGGTCTGTTAAGTATGCAATCACAGAGTCTGCAAAAGTGTTATACTTTGGCAGGATGTAAGTTCCATACAGGAAGTTATTGTGCCGACAGTTCACCTGCCAGGCACTCATGGCTAGTCTGCAGAGGGGGTAAGAATTAGGTCCCCCTGTTTGTTTATGTACCACATTGCTGTGGTGGTGTCTGTGTTATCAAAAGTGGTCTTGGAGTCCACAGTTGATTCAAAGTTTTACGAGGGCCATCATATATTTGAAGTTGATCTTCTTCCTTTAGTGGGGATCTCAAATCCTTTGAATCTCGATTCCTTTGGATACTGCTCAATAGGCAAAGTCTGAGACATCTGTCATTACAAATTTAGTTAAAGTGGAAGGGAAGTGTAGAAGGCCTGGGCTTAGCTGAAATTGTTTTGCCCACCACAGTAGATCTTTTCTGACAAATCCTGGAACTGGCACCAGAACAGCCAAAAGATGATGATGTTGAGACCAGATGGACTTGAACCACTATATTTTTCTCATATGTAATCTGGTTAAAGGAACCATTAGGACAGCAGGGGCCATACATCTCAAAATTCTGAGATACTCTCTTGAACTGGTGAGCCAGATCGAAGTGTTGTAGCTGAAAGAATTAGATCTTCTCTCCTGGAAGGTACGCCTTCACGAAAAATGTGTCCAACACATATTCTAGAAATATTAACCAGTAAGATGGAGATAGTGAATATTTATTCACGTTTAGATTGAAGCTTACCTTTTGAAATAATTTTATGATGAAGACAAAGGTTGTCTGAGTGTGTTGAACAGATTCCTAAGATGAGACAATCATCCAGGTAGGGATAAATGTGGATTCCCTGAAGTCTGCAGAAGGCAACTACCCAAACGACGCATTTTGTAAAAAGCCTTGAAACCACAGAAAGTTCAAATGGTAAGGATGTAAACAGAATATGTAATCCATGCACAAAAAATCTGAAATAACGTGAAGTTTTTGGGATATGGATGCGACTGCATACATCCTTCAGATCCAGTGTCACTAGAAAGGCATGGTTTGGAAGAAGGGGAGAAGAGACTATAGTTTTAACATATTTAACTTTGAAATTTTTGGAATGTGTTTAGAACTTAAAGATAAACAAGAAAACAACTCAAATGGCTAAACATACTCCAGTAAAGCAAGCTAGCAAAAAAGAAACAAAGAAACAAGAACTTTGACTGCCACTTAAGCAATTTAACATGCACAGCTTTCAAGTAAAATATTCTTCTCCAATGCAGTACAACAACAATTAGTCACATGATGCATTCATTAAAGTTACAAAGCCCAGACTTAAAAAGAACACTGTTTCACTTTTGAAACTGGTTTAATACTATTCATGACATTAAGACCTGGTACATGATCAGCCCTAAAATAATTAATCCATTTGAATTCTATTAATTCAATAAGTGTAACTAAATCACCTCCACATTCATTTCTATTGAACCTTTGGATAACTCTAAATTTAAATGCATGCTCTTTACCCTTCAATTCAATATGTTTATATAGTGCATTCATTTCTACTGCCCTCCGTATTTCAGAGATAAATGTGAACGTATTCTTTCCTTCAAATTACAATTAGTTTTACCTACATAAAAACTAGTACATTTTACACAGTTAGCAAGGTATTACATGTTGCAGATACCCTAAATATAAACTCTCTATTATTAACAGGATGTATAAAAAAAATACCATCATCTATAAATCTGCAATACTGGCAATTATAACATGGCACAGTACCATACTTATTGCATAATGGTTTTATATTTGCAGAACTGAATTCTATATACCATAATTTCTGTTTCAAATTATTTTCTTTCTTATAAATAAAGTTAGGCTAAGTGCCTACAACTTTAGTAAAACCAGAATTAGAACTCAATATCAACAAATTATTCTTAATAGTATTCTTAAACTGTGATGTCCGTCTGCTACATTTCATGATATTGCCAGGTTTTTTTAGAATGCATACGCTTATCAGAATTAACAAGATCGAATTTAGAAGAAAAAAAAAGGTTTGCCTATTTTATCTCATTCAGACACTACATATTCCATATTGTCTTTAAGTAATTTACTGTCACCCCTATTTTGAAAGTCACCCAAGCTTCATTATAGAAATAATCAGTGCAAGTGTTCAATCTACTTGCTCTCAACAACTGACTTCTAACAATATTATTACACGTGTCAAGGATGCATACTTTGAGAATACAAATATCTGGTCACTTGTGCATAGCTTTTGAAAACACTAGTATCAAATTTGCCTTCACAAAATGATGTATTTGAACCTGTTATTACTACGGCTAATACTAATCCCGGGCTACATTCTGGTTTTACAACAGTCAAAATTAGTCCAAGACTCGATAAAGAAACATCTATGCAAAGAATGGAAAAAAATATTTTAGTATCATACTACCATTCAAGTTTGAGAGAAGACACAGGAACAGAACACAAGTGAGGAAAAAAATGAGGAAGAGCCAATCATGTGTATGCTGGTCCCACAACCAGAAGTCTGCAACCAACAGGTAAAGACTGAGAGAACTGTTGTTAGTTTACCTAATTATATATTTACTGAATCAGAATTATCTATTTTTGATAGGGGGACTGATGTTTTTTTTCCATCTACAGAAGGCAATTTGAACGATTCTCTTACTTGAATTAAGATTATCTGTGTACGACTTAGATTTGAAGTCATTGCATAAAACTGACTTATCTCAAGCTCGAGATATATAAAAAAAACTAGTACATTTGAACCTGCTAGCATGCCAGTAGTAAATGCTTTTTATAAGATGTGTGAACAGTTATATGATTTGTATTTTAAACATAAAAGTGAAAAATATTTTAATTTAAACTCTAATGAAAGAAAAGCATTTTACAAACTATGTGACATGCAAGATGTAATTATAAAACCAGCCGATAAAGGTGGTATGCCAGTTATTATGGAGCATGAAAAATAATGAAAATCTATGAAAGACATCTCATTAGATTTTAATACATTCCAAACAGTTAACAGAATGTTTTTTGAGAATGTTATATATAAAATTAAAACATTGTTTTATGATTTGATGTTTGAGAATGCTATTACTATTGAGGTGCATAACTACATGTATATATCAAATCCCATTATTCCTTTGATATATAGTTTGCCTAAACTTCTTACAGACAAAATTAATCCTCCAATGAGACCAAATGTATCTCAGAATAAATGGATAACAGTGACCATCTCAAAATATTTAAAAACTCAATTGAAACCTTTTTTAGGCTAAAATAAGTGGTTTATAAAAGAGACCAATGAATTTTTATATTCTTTTTATAGATGGTCTCAAAACAATACGCCTACAGAAATGAATGTGGAGGTGATTTAGCTACACTTACTGAATAAACGGAATACAAATGGATTAATTATTTTAGGACTGATCATGTACCAGGTCATAATATTCTAAAGAGTATTAAACCAGTTTTAAAAGTGAAACAGTGTTCTTTTTAAATCTGGGCTTTGTAACTTTACTAAATGTGTCATGTGACTGATTGAGTTATATTAAAAAAAAAATATATATATATATATATATATATATATATATATATATATATATATATATATATATATACACATGTTTATAAATGTCATTGCTGTACATTGCACTGAAGAAGAGTATTTTACTCGCAGGTTCTGCAATATTAAATTGTTTAAATGGTGGTCAAAGTTATTGTTTCTCTGTTTCTTTAAAATCAAAAGATCTAATATAGATTAAAGCAAGTGCCTTTGTTCTTTGGTACTAGAAAAATCCAGGTTATTCTACTTCCTGAACAAACATTTGAGAAAGAATATGAGGAAGAAAATGTGTTTAATTCTTTGGATAGAGAGTGATTCCTAATTTGGGGGGAAATGCTTCCTACTGCCATTTGTAACTAGGATTTGTAACCTGGATTATTTCTAGCACCTGAGCACATGATGTTATTTGCTTCTAAGAAGGTAGATCAAGAGACAGGATGCCTAATATTTCATGGGGATAGTTATGGCAGTGGTGTAGTTGGCACCTAGCACTGCCCCCAGATCTGGTGCACCAACTCTAATTTGAGAAGTAAAACAAGGTCTTCTACCCTAGTGACTACTTGATTTATTTATATCAAGCAGCTGCTACAATCCACACACAGAGCACTAAAGTGCTACTCTTGACTAGATGTTCTGAAAAAAAAGAAAAAAAAAACAATGTTTCTTTTAATTGTACCAAACTGTTTGATACAGTGGAGAAAGATTGTAGCAAGCAAACAGTGTGATAGAGTTTATGCTCTTCAAAGAGTGTTAAAGCACTTCAGTTCAGATCATAAATGCAATACTGGCATTTAAATACTAGTAATGCACTGAAGGCCAATTGCCATCCACTGATCGTACCCTGTAATGCTTTGCACCTGGGGCAACTGCCCCTTTGCTGCACCCTGGCTAAGCTATTGGGCTGGGGGGGGTCTTGTTTAGACAGAACTGTAGTTTTCCTGAATAGGGCAGACCCCAGGGACCATTGTCCTTTTTCTTAGTGATCCCCTGATACTTTTTTAATTGCTGCTTTCCAGATTTTTGTTGTCCTGCTTTAAAAGGATTTTTGGAAAAAGGGCTCAGGGCTAGATGGATAGTTCCTAATTTACTTAGGTACTGTTGAATGAAATTGTTTTACTGCCATTATTAGCATGCTCCTTTCCTCCAAGCACCTTAGTACCTCAGCAGATGAGCCACCAAACAGGACATCTTTTTTCTGGGGGAACATTAAGAATATGAGATTTAACATCCTCTGGCAGACTTTGTAACATAAGCCAGGTGTATCTCTTCATTGATGATCCTGTGAATGCAGCTCTGGGGGCTGTATCACCTGCACTACAGGAGCATTTTAGGGTATGTTTCATTATGAGAAGACAGTAAATTAATCATAGAAGATTTGCATTTAGAAGCAGGTAAATTAGAAATAATTTCATGCATGTCTGAGAATGAGGCATGGAAAAATTCAACCATATGGGCTTGATAATTTATAGCTTTGAAGGCCAGATTTGAAGATTTATAGACCTTCTGGCCAAATCTATCTAATGCCTTGTTATCTTTGTGATTGGAAATGGGGCTGGAAGATGTTAAAGGCTTTGAAGCTTTGTTTTTATCAACAGAAATTACTGTATGGTCTTTCAGAGCATTTCTAAAAAGGCACTTGTGAAACTCTGGCAGCTTATAAAGCCTGTCAGCCCTCTTAGGTGCAAGGGCATTAGGCATCAGAAAAGAAACAGGCAGAATTACATGCAATCTTCAAAGCCACAAAAAACAACAGAATTGCTAGTGGTTTTGGGAAATCTAGATTAAGAAGTCCATACCACCTCTTTTGAGTACCTGAGATATATTTTTCCTCCCATATGAACATGTCTTACATTCTGTAAATAGTCTCCAAGAAAGAAAGCTCCTCAACAGCAGAATCAGAAAAGACCTGTTCTTCAGATTCGGATTCAAACTGGGCTGGAGAGGAAACCTGGTATGCGTAATCTATGCCTTCCTCTTCTGAGTCAGAGAGAAATTATTCCTAAGAACATGAAGGAATCTCTTCCTTTTGGAATGAGTGGAGACTAATGCAGAGGATTTAAGGGACTGAAAAGCTCTAAATGATCCTTGTGCAAAATTATACCACTCCTCTTGGGACATCTAGCCACTGAATGGAATGAAAGGGGGAGAAAGGTGCTTTGTTTTCTGGAATTTCCTTTTGGAAGTGTCCAGCTTTGTAGTCTAGATGTATTAGATGTCAGGAACTTCAGGCAGGAACCTGCTATCTGCTGTCTTACCACGACCGAACGTTTGCCATCCAACCATTCAGACAAAAGAAAATCATGTTCTCCTTTCTAGGCACCTGCCTGATGTCTGGCTTTATTGAACATGTTTAACTGCTGACCCATAGTGGCTTCCCGCACAGTAACATCAGAGGGGTTGGAAAGATCAGACTGACAGTCTGAGGGCTTCATGACAGTCATAGTAGATTCTTCAATGTCAGACCTCAAAACCAAGGTGGAAGGTTCCTTCTGAATCCTCTCTAGTGATTCTCTTCTTTTTCTTTGCCTAAAGAGACATGTCTGATAAAAAAGAATCTGCAGCCATGGAGGAAAAAAAGGAAAGACCTTAAGTCACCGATTCTCTAAAAAGAGATTCAGACTGTTGAATCAACTGTGTCTTTGGGGTAAAAGAAAGGCAAATGTCACAAGAATATTTCATGACACTCCCCTAAACAAAAGACATAGGCCATGTGGGAATCCTTACATGGGATTTGTCGACCACAGGCACATTTTCTTCTTGTGTTAGACACCAAACAAAAGATTTGCTACAACTTTAAAACAACAAAATGAAAAGGAAAGTCTCCAGAGGGTACTTAACTGCTCAGAATGTTGAAGTAAGAGACAACCAGTGAAACTGAAAGTCAGAGGGCAGACAAGACATCTGACTGAACTCTTCAATAGCAAGAAAGTCCTGCATTTTGTTGCCTATACGTTCTCTTTTTTACACCAGTACTCTCATGCTTCAATAGACAGACACTGCACAAGGAAGGCATCCAAAACTTTTGTACACTGGCCAGACTTCCAATCCTTGGCAGCATACATCCTAGACAGCTTTATTGGACTGCAAAAGTGATCTAATGCTGAATATATTACATTTTATATGCTGCCAGTCATCTGGTAAGTCAAAACATAATTGGCTTAAGGCACCAGTAAACCTTGTGGTCGCTGGGGGCCCCCCAACCACAGCAAGTTATTTTATCTTGATACTTTGTAACATATCTATAAAACCAACATAAGCTAGTGCAGCAATCTTGCACACTTAATAAACCAGGTGGGCAATAACTTTTATTTATATCTCCTTTAAAATTGAAAGATATCTCTAGTTTTAGTAATTGTGCTTAAACAAGTAACAAGCTACACAATTCCATTAAATATTTTACCACTAACATATTGCCCTTGACTTCATTAAAGCTAGCTGGTGGACATTTTCTCCACTAAAACTAACATAGCCAGCTTTAGGTACCTACAATACCTGTGGCTACAGGGGACTCCCTTAATCGTCAATGACTGTGTGGGGGCCCCACAAAAGCTGTTGCTGGTTGGGAAAAATAAGGAAAAATGTATTAATTTTTGATTACTCTCTTTAACCTGAACAGAGCTGTGATATTACCCTCTTAGGATAAAGCTGATAATGGACTCTCCTCTCAACCCCATCCATTCTAAAACCAGCCCTGCTCAAATGTGTGTGTACAGAAAGCTGCTGCAGGTTACGTGTGGGGAGGGATTGTGTTGTTATTACTTCTTTAATTGTTAACACAGTCAAACCTTATAGGTGTGCACAGGAGGTCTTTATAGCTTGTGCAGAGACCATTGTGGTTATTGCTTCTTTTCTCACAGACCTCAGAGGTGTACAAAGAAGGTTACTTTAAGTTGTGTAGGGGCAGTGTACTGGCTAGGTGCAATAAAGCAGAATACATTACTGTAATCATTTTTTTTTCACTTTTCTCACAATGACACATCAGGCACATATAAAGGTGACTGGCTTTGGGTGGGGTTGGGGTGAGGACTGATGAAGCATGCTATGTATGTCAGCAGACACTTGAAATACATGACTGTGGCAATAACACCAGAGGGATGCACAGGTAGTAACTGTCTTTTTGAGGGGGTTATGGGGGCAGGTTGTACTCCCAGACAGGATCACACAACAAATGGCTTGTTAGTTTATTTTAAGCTACTATTTTGCCAGCTAAGAACATTAAGCATTGGCCACAACTTACGTCTTCCTTGAAAGAAAAAAAAAAATCATGCCTGAAATTTTTTCTTACTCATGATTTTTGTTTAGGCCACCATTGGATTAAACACTTGGGAAAAATGCTCTAAAAATGCATCCCAGAGCATCTATAACCTTATGGCTTCTTGAGCCCTGGCTTATTTGAGCTATTTCTTAAATGTTTATTACTGTGCTATCTTGGTCAGGGAATGTGCGTTGAAAAGATGCAAGGAAAACTAAAACTGGACAACACTGAATTTCTTTCCTTAATCATAATTTCTGTTTAAGCCATCACTGGATGAAAAGGTTTTGTAAAACAAAAAAACAAAAAAAATATACACTTCAGAACATATAGAAAGTTATAGCTTCTTGAAAAATCTGAAAAGTAAGGTGAATTTGATAAAAGAAAGGAAAAGGATTGTGAATAGTATGAGGATCCCAAGATGGAGGAAAACAAAGGGAAGGAATGGAAGGTGTATGTGTGTGTTTGAGGGGTAGAAACAGTATGTCTAGGGTGCTATCTCACCTAAGTCCAGACCTGTAGAAAGAGTTGCTGTAACGTACCACTGTTGCAACTAAATGCCAGTAACTGTAAATATCCCTCTATGAGATGGGCCAACATAGCACGACATACAGGCCTGTTGTAATGTAACAGCAGGTCACTCTGTGGATAGCACTCTTAAAAGTTTACAGCATGAACTCAAAGATTTGCGTTCTTAGGAGGGATGGCAGTGACAGCAGTGATACTCAGACTAGAAATACCTAGGGGCCCTCAACCTGACATTTGTTAGGGGCCCCAAAATGCTAACACCAGCCGTAGTCAAAAAGAAAAGGTTCTGATACTTAAGAGAAAGTTATAGGCTCAGATGGAGGCTTCCAAACATTTCATACCCAACAACTGTTATCAGAAGTGTTTTAATGTAATAACTGGGGAGGGGAAAAGATGAAAGCATTTAAATAAAATCTGGAGAGACAAAAGGAACTAAGGGAAGATGAGATGTCTATGTTCAGAGCAGTATAAAGGAAGATAGATAAGGCAAAATAGATCAGAGTGTGAAGCAGTACTATAGGTCCAAACATTGATGAGTGTTAGTTTTTGACATAGTTAAAGAAAGATGTGTAGTTATTTTTGATTTTAGTGGCTATTTTATGAGCATCTAATGGTTCCCATAAGCTTTTTTACTAGTTTAAGTGTGCTCTTAATGTAGGACACCTCTTTTAAACATTAAGCAGTTTATTTCTCTTGTTGTATAATTTATGTAGGTATTCCGCCATGGGGTTTGTTTTTAAATTTATCATATTTGATGTGAATAGGAGCTGCCTTATCAATGCAACTATTTAACTGGAAGCATAAATCAAAGGAAAAGGCAGCAACTTTAGCAATGGGATCTATCACAGGGGGATTACAGTGGAATTTATTTAGGTCATCAAGTAAATGAAAAAGGTTTGCTATTGAGAAGTCCCTAAACATAGATGTATTTACAGGGGAAGTACCCCTAGTTTAAAGGAAATGGTCTCTAATTCATGGACTATAAGTCAGGATGATGCATATGGAGATGTGCAAGAAGAGACCATATTTGTAAGGACTAAATCAAGGATATTGGGGCAACTTGTAAAATGGCTAACTATTTGTAAAAAGGAGTTAGCATTTATATTTTCAAGGAAGCGTTGAACATGCCAGTCACTAACAGCATAGTTCAGCCAGTTTATGGATGGACAGTTGAAGTCCTCCAGTA
The DNA here is from genome assembly GCF_019279795.1 of Protopterus annectens. Lineage (NCBI taxonomy): Eukaryota > Metazoa > Chordata > Ceratodontiformes > Protopteridae > Protopterus > Protopterus annectens. The sequence continues at coordinate 1,600,239,878 of NC_056737.1, read as the reverse complement.
GAAAGGTGATGTATTTTATACCTAGCTATGTAATGGTAATTAGTCCTATTTATGGTGATTTGGACAACTAGGAGTTGAAATGGGGTAACTCCAGGAATCTGTCATGAGGTGATGATATATTTGACAATTACTTGTACTCTCTTATATTTGCCAGTAAGTCTAAAGCTGTGATGTGCACTACCCAAAGTAACAGAGGGGGTGCTTTCATTTCTCTGAAACCATGTCTGTGTAACTATATATATTAACATGTTCAAGTTGCAGGAAAGCCCCCACATTCAGGCATTTTGCTGTTCAGACTCCTGGCACTGAGTATAGCCACCTTGATGTATTCAAGGTTAGAATTTACTAGGCTGTAATGTCAATCAGATGGACTCTGCCTAACAAGGCACTATGGGGCAAGCAAAGACTTTAGCCAGAATGCTAAATCAATATTGTATAAACAAACAAAAGATGACCAGTTAGCCTAGCAGACAAATATTTACACGTATAATGACAGAGATTGCATCCTTAAAGACATTTGCTCTTCAGATGTTACAGAACACTAAATAAGTCAAGAAAAATTCCCATATAAACAAAAAAAGAAAAGATCCACATATCACTATGTGAAACATGGGAACAGGCAGTAGACTTTTTGGAGGCTGGAAGAAAAATGATGGCCCTTGCTTTTCAAAAAGTTATGATTTCTACTTTGAAGATTCTGTCCCAGCTACAGCATAATAATAGCATGATATACTTTAACTAACCAGATCTATAGTAATACAAAAAAAGTACAGTTTTGTACCTACCATAAATGTAGATGTCCGATAGACATGCAACTGCAGTCATAACATGTGGGTTGTCCTGCCTCAGGCAGCCCTCGGTCGGCCGGATTCCAAAGTCTGGGTCCGACGTCGGCTGATGTCGCATTTCTCTCCGACGTCAGAGTGGCTGGAGTACATAAGCATCAGCCGACGCCATTTTCTTCAGTGTTTCTTGCCCCAGATGCCAGGTGCCCTCCAAGGAAGGCTGTAATCAAATTGGAAGACAAAAACAGGATTCCAGACAAATAAATGAGCAATAAGACAAATACACCATAACAGATATCCCCAGCTAAGAGTAACAGGGATAGGAGTGGACCCTAGGCATAGAGGGGTATGGAGGGAGGGAAAATCCGACTGCAGTTGCATATCTATCGGACATCTACATTTATGGTAGGTACAAAACTGTACTATGTGCTTCAAGAATGCAACTGCAGTCATAACATGTGGGTAGAATACCATAGCTTAGCTGGGGGAGGAGGAATGCTATAGGAAAAAGATGGTGTGGCAATCAAACCCTGCAGGACTGCCGAAGCAAAGCCTGCTCTGGATATGGAGTATAGAGGGAGATTGTAGTGTTTGGAGAATGTATGCACGGAGCTCCATGTAGCAGCTTCTAGAATGTCCTTAGTAGGCACCCCTCTTAAGAATGCTGTAGAGGTGGCTGTAGCTCTGGTGGAATGTGGTCTGACATTGGCTGGAACAGTCTTTCCATGAAAGGAATAACAGAATCTGATGCAATGTCCAATCCATTTTGAAACAGTCTGTTTTGAAATTGCTTTTCCTTGGACTGCAGGGGCGTAAGCTACAAAAAGTTGTTCAGACATCCTACTGGCCTTGGTTCTGTCCAAGTAGTATCGAAGTTGTCTGTGAATGTCCAAGGTATGCAACAGTCTTTCCCCTTATTCTCAGGATTGGGGAAGAAAGCAGGCAGATGAATGGCTTGATTTAAAGAAACCCTAGATACCACCTTTGGCATAAAAGTAGGGTTGGTCCTTAATGAAACCCTGTCTCTGTGAAAAATTATGAATGGTGGTATTGCCATTAGGGCCTGTAGTTCCGAAACCCTTCTTGCTGAGGTAATTGCCAACAGGAAAGCTGTCTTCCATGAGAGAAATTGCAAGTCAACTGAAGCTGCTGGCTCAAATGGTGGTAGAGTCAGTTTTTCTAGGACAAAATTGAGGTCCCAGGCTGGCACTGGGGCCTTTCTTGGTGGCTTAATGTTCTTGATTCCCCTGAGGAATTGCCTTAGCAAAGGGTGTGAAAAAACAGGAGGATCAGTGTTGTATCTAGCTGAAATAGCTGATGCATGTATCTTTATGGAAGAATATGAGAGGCCGTTCTTTAGCATATCTGCCAAATATTCCAAGATGAGTGGGATGTTCAACAATGATGCATCATGTCCCTTGCTGGTATTCCAATTGCTGAATCTTTTCCACTTTGCTAAGTAAACCTTTCTGGTGGATGGTCTTCGAGCCTCTGTTAGTATCCGCTGAACTTCCTTGGAGAGAGATAGGTTGAGGTTATTTATGGGATCTCCCAGGCTGTTAGCTGCAGTGTCTGAAGGTTTGGATGCACTGTTTTGGAATTGTGTTGAGTCAAAAGTAGAGGCCATTGGGGAAGGGCCCACCTCCTGGTGTGACATATGCTCCGTAGTAGTGTGTACCAGTGTTGTCTTGGCCAGTCCGGAGCTATTATGATTCCCTTGGGTCTCTCTGCTTTGATCTTTAGTAATACTGAGGTCATCAGTGGCAGAGGTGGGAATGCATAGATTGTTAGGAAGTTCCAGTTGAATGAGAGAGCATCTATTTTCCAAGCTTTTGGATGGTATGTCCTTGTGCAGAATTTTGGTAGAAGATGGTTGAGGTGAGAGGCAAATAGGTCCACTTCTGGCCTGCCCCATGTCGAAGTGAGTTGTGTGAAGACCTTCGGTGTAACCTCCACTCGTGTGGATCTGTGAAATTCCTGCTTAGGCTGTCCGCCAACACATTGTCTTTGCCTGGAACAAACTGGGATTGTAACTGGATGTTTAGGCTCAGTGATTTTTCCCAAAGATGCATTGTCAGTCTGCAAAGGGGGTAAGAGTGGGTGCCCCCTTGCTCTTGCTTGTTTATGTACCACATCACAGTGGTGTTGTCTGTCCATATCAGTAAATGGCCTTGCTGAAGTTGGTGTTGAAAGGCCTCGATGGCATGCATTACTGCCAGCATTTCCTTTTGGTTTATATGCAGATGTGTTTCCTTTGGAGACCATTGTCCTTGTATACACCTGCCTTCCATGTGCGCCCCCCATCCAAGGTCTGAGGCATCTGTGGTCATGGTCTGTGTTATCTGTGGTTTTTTGAATGACATACCTGTGTTTGCCTGGCTCACCGAGGCCCACCATAGGAATTCCTTTTGTAGGCATGGAATGAGCGGTATGACTGTCTCCATGTTGTTGCTGTGTTGAGACCAAATGCTTTTTAGGTACCATTGAAGCTTTCTCATGTGTAGTCTTGCTAATAGAACCAAGAGAATGCAGGATGCCATGTAACCCAGGGCCTGTAGGAATCTCCTTGCAGTCATCTGGGTGAGTTTTGCTAAACCTTTGAAGTAATGAGTTAACTTCTCTTGCTTGTCTTCTGTCAGGTAAGCCATTTGAGAGGCTGTGTCTAGTTTGGCTCCTAAGAAGATTATTTGCTGGGATGGCTGCAGTCTTGACTTTTGGAAGTTGACTGTGTATCCCAGAGCTTGAAGTAATCGTATGACATAGTCCAAGTTTTTTGTCAACATCAATTTGTCGTCCGCTTGTATGAGGCAGTCATCCAGGTACGGGTAAATTTGTATCCCCTGGAGCCTGCAATGAGCAATTACTGAAGCCAGGCATTTTGTGAATACTCTGGGCAGTAGATAAGACAAATGGCAATGCTGAGAATTGATAATGCTCTGGCCCTGCAAGAAATCTGAGGTATCTTCTGCAGCCGTGTCTGATAGGGACATGCAGGTATGCCTCCTTGAGGTCCAGAGTAATCAGCCAAGACCCCTTGCCCAGCATGGGAAGGAGTTGCTGTAGAGTCAGCATTTTGAACTTTGGTACTATGAGAAAGGTGTTTAATGCGGACAAGTCCAGTATTGGTCTCCATTGAGATTCTTTTCTTGGAACAAGGAACAGTCTTGAGTAAAACCCGTGGTCTTGTTCTTGTTGTGGAACTCTTTCTATTGCTTTCATCCGAGTCAGCAGAGTGATTTGCTTGATAGCCTCTGCCCTCTGGTTTTGTGGTAGGTTTGGCATGCCTTGTTTTCTTGGCAAGGTATGAAAATGGAACCTGTACCCTCGGTCTATAATGTCCAAAATCCATTTGTCCTTTGTCAGTCTGTGCCAATTTTCTGCAAACAGAGATAATTTCCCACCCAAGGGAGCTTCTATTTGTTCCCTGGTAGGCGGAAGTAGAGGAAAGTCACTGAGATTGTGGCTGTGGGGCAGGTGAAACCCCTGCGTCACTTCTTTGGTTTCCTGGCTGCCATTGTCGTCCCCTGTAAGGGTCTCTGTATTGACCTCTTCCTCGGCCACGTCTGTTTTTACCCCTTTGAAACTTTTCTGGATTAGGAAAGGACCAGTTTTTTGAAGGCCAATTCCTACTGAATCTGGGGGGTTGAACCTGGAGGAAATCTTTCACCGTCTGAACTGATTTTGCTTTTTCTTCGATGGTCTTTAACACATCCTTAGCATTAGCACCAAAAAGCTTGTTCTTTTCCAAAGGTGCATCCAGAAGTTTTGCCTTTACATGATCTGGTAGAGGTTGATCTTTTAACCACACATGTCTACGAATGACTGCCCCTGTCATAGCTGCCCTACATGAAGCTTCCAGTGCATCATATCCACACTGCAGGAAGTGATTGCTTACTTGCTGAGTGTTATGTACAGCTTCCTGCAAAGCCTTCCTGTCTAAAGGATCAGGAGTGGCTAATGTTTTTTGTAAATCTTCTAACAGGAAATCCTGATATTGTAACATATGAAAAAGGCAATTCAAAGCTCTCATAGATAAGGTAGTGGATGTGTAAACCTTTTTGCCCCATCTCTCTAATGACCTAGCTTCCCTGTTGGAGGGCAATGGATTTTTAGAGGTGGAAGCTGAAACTCCTTTAGGCCCCTGTGAAATAGTTTCCAAATCAGCAGTATGGTCCCTGAACAAATGGGAATGAGTTTCTGGGACCCTGTAATACCTGTCTGGCTTGGCTGGAGCAGGAGGAAGAGAATCAGGGGTAGCACTAGAGTCAGAATATAAATCATCCAAAACATCAAGTACAGGAGGAATAGCTAAGGGCCTGTGCTGGGGCTTCTTAAGGAAAGTCCTAAGGCATTTTCTGGAATCAGAATATTCCTGTCCTTGCCACTTGAAATGTTCCCTCATGGTATGTAGAACTTCCCCAAAAGAAATATCCTCAGGGGGGGAGGCCGAGGGGATGGAATCTTTTGCATCCGAGTCCTCATAGGTCTGGAAGAGCTCTTCCTGGCTATCAGAGTGGACAGAGCCCTCAGAATCTTCATCTGAAGGAATATGGTCAGAGGGTTCAACCCGGGGCCTTTTTATCAGAAGGAGGCTGGGATCCTCTCTCAGGATGGGCCTGTGAACCTCTAATCATAGAAATTAAGTCAGCAGCCATGGACATAATTTGTGTCTCTGGAGTAGGCTGAGGTAAGGTTTTAGTAGTAAGATGCTTTGTTTTGCTGGCTGCCTTAGCCCTAGTATAGGCCTTAATAGACATAGCCATAGGAGGCCTGGCAGCTCCACGTGCAGGAGTGACCTTGTCTACAGCAATGGTCTCGGGCATTTCCTCGGGTTCGGTATCCGGAGGAAAATCGATAACTGACGTCGGAGTGATGTCCGGAATCGGAGTCGTCGGTAATGCGGTGTCTTCGGTTCGGAGCGGTGGAGAGACCGTCTCAGAGGGAACCGGAGCACACGCGCTAGGTTTTGGCGTGGAGTCGGTGGTAGACACGGGCCGAGGATGTCGGTCCCGGTCTTTTCGCTTTTTGGGAGTTTGCGATGTCGGAAGTTCCGACGGCATGGTGAAAGCAAATTTATTGCCGAAAAATTCTTCAGCGAACTCCGCCCGGCGCCTGAGAGTGCGCTTGTTGAAGCGAGCACAGGCTACACAGGCCGAGACGTCGTGGTCTGGGCCAAGGCAAGGAAGACAGTAAGAGTGGAAATCCTTATGAGGTATTTGTTTACCACAAGAAAGACAATTGTTAACTTTTTCAGTAATTTCTGACATCGGCTGAGGCAAGAAAAGGTCCCCAACGGGGTACTTAGCTTTTTTGATGACTTCGGTATCGAAGAATACAGGAGCTGACCGACCGGCACTTGCAAACTGCTTCTGCTTCGGGCACCGCGCGGCAAGAAAGACTGAAGAAAATGGCGTCGGCTGATGCTTATGTACTCCAGCCGCTCTGACGTCGGAGAGAAATGCAACATCAGCTGACGTCGGACCCAGACTTTGGAATCCGGCCGACCGAGGGCTGCCTGAGGCAGGACAACCCACATGTTATGACTGCAGTTGCATTCTTGAAGGACATCAGATTACTCACAGGTGCCATTTGTCTGCCTCTTTAATATACCTCTAAAACCATGGGCTATCAGTTACTACTTCAATTGCTAGACAAAACTGGCTTTTCACAAGAAATAGTTTGGTGGTTCAAAACTACCTCAGCAGCAGCACCTTTGTAATATAACTTAAAAAATGCTCTCAGTGATAAAGTATACAATAAAAGGATTCCCACATTAAGGTCAATTTCCATTGCTAAATCAAGTTTAACAATCTGTATTATAAAGGTGAAACAACTGTCACCATATGTCTTATTCTGTCAGAATCAAATATGGCAATAAGTCTCTTTTTTGGTATGATATTTTAGGGAATACATAAAGAGGCGCTGCTTTGTTAAACCCATGAACTATAGTTTATACTGCTTCCAATATAAACAATATAAATGGTGGTGAATGTGACAAAAATGAAAGTAATGTACTTAGCATAATTATAGATTTGTGATCTTTGGTTCTGTCCTTACTCAACTTATGGGTCTCAAATCAGTCCTTGGATCCCACTTTGGACGCTTTTTAGACTTAGGATCTATAGCTTAGGCTCCTCCCCTTATCCATAATCCCCTCCTGTCCCGAATATTTCCTCAGATCGAGTTTGCACTTAAATCCTATATAAAAAAAAATTACATAAATTGCAAATATGTATTACTAGAAAAGCTACATGACAGAGCAAAGGAAAAATCTGCAAGATTATACAGTGCTGTAACACTGGTAGCTCATACAGTTATACCAGAAGCCAAGGGAAGAAAAACTTTCCATAAAATGGAAAGGAGGAAGCAGGGAGGGATGTTGAGGAAGGACAGAAATAGACAATATAGACCTATCTTTATGGTTAAGTGCATAACATTCATATCTAATGTTGTCTTTTTGTCCATTACTCAACTTGTGGGACAGAGTCCCCAGTAACTTAGTTCCATGGATGGTCTCATGGTAGGATTTTCTAAAGGACAGCAGAACCAAAAGCCACCCTATCTCGGGAAAGCAAATTCAATTTGTAATGGTAAATGAAGGTATGACATTAGACCAGGTGGCAGCAGCACAAATGTCATTAGTCAAAGTCCTAGAAAAGAAGTTTAAAGAAGTGGAGACAGATCTTGTTGCATGTGCTTTTGGTGGTTTTGGTAGAGCCAAACCTTTCTCTTTATAAACATGGGAGATACAGCCAATTAACCATCTAGCTAAGGTAACTTCTGCCACACTTTAACCCTTCGTGGCCTCTGAACATGAAACAAACAAACAACTGATCAGATTTCTTAAAAGGTATGGTTCAATGAAGGCAAAAGTGCAATTGTCTGTATACATCCAATAAATGGAGCATGAATTCACCTTCATTCGAAAAATCTGGAGAGAAGAATGGAAGGTCAATGCTTTGTGTGAAGTATGTCAAGCTACTTCAGGCAAAAAAAAAAAAAAAAAGAAGGATTGGTCTGTATAGTAACACTGTTCTTGTGGAAAATAATATAAGGAGGTTGGCAAGATAGAGCTTGGAGCTCTGACGCCATTTTGTCTGAAGTAATCATAACCAGGAAAAGGGTTTTCCAAGTCAGAAATTTTAGGTCCACCTTCGCAGCAGATTCAAAAGGAGCTTGGGTCAAGGCTTGTAGCAAGACAGTCAGGTCCCATGGAGGAGTAGGATCCATAAGTGGAGGCCTAAGAAAGAAAGGTAGCTTTGAGAAAGGTTTTGGACAATTTGAGTGGGGCTAAGGAAGTGTGATTCTCTCCCAAATAGACATTAGAGATGGCTTCTAACTGAACCCTAACATTAGAATAACTAGCTGCGTTATGGAAAATAGAGGCAAGAAATTCTAACACTGCCAATACAGCAGCAGAAAAATGGATCTATATTCTCTGCAAAGCCCAGATGGAAAATGTTTTCAATTTACTTTTGTAAACTTTCCTAGTGGATAGGTTCTGCGAAGAAGTAAGAATGTGGAGCACTTGGGAAGAAAGCCTGGCCATCACTAGAAGTGGCAAAACCATGCAGGTAGCTTGAATATCTAGATGAGGCATTCTGGATGGGTGAGGCAACAGATCCAGATTCAGATCCAGCAGCCAAGGAAGGTGTATCAATTGAAGCCAGAATTATGGGGAAACCTCACCTGTCAAGGTCAAAAAGGGGCAATGAGGATAACCTTGATTTTCCATTGCATTGTGTTCTGTAGAAATTTCAGGATTGCTGAGTTGGTGGAAAAGTGTATAAGAGACAGGAGGGCCAATAATGGCTCAGGGCATCTTTTGGGGCCTCTCCCTTCGGGGGATCAGAGCAAAACAAACACTGCTGCATTTGGAGTTGACAGGAGAAGCAAAAAAATCGCAGCATGGTTGGTCATATTGGTGAAAGATTTGTGTCGCCACTGTTGGGTTGAGAGACCACTCATGAGGTAGCAGAACAGATCTGCTCAACCTGTCACTAGAGTGTTGGTCTTCCCTGGAATGTGTGCTGTCATCAGAAAGTGGGAGGAAGATATTGTTCACTGCCACACTCTCATACTTCTCGAAAAAACAGGTAGGAGCATGATTCCCCTTTTTTGATGATGTACCACGCTAATGACATGTTATTGGACTGGATAGAAATCACCTCTAGAGAAAGGATATCATGAAAGGACTGCAAAATTAGGGCTACTACTCTCATCTCTAAGACACTAATGTGATGATTGGCCTCTGTTGGAAACTACATGCCTTAGACCATCTTTCCCAGGTAATGCCCTCCACCCTAGCTGGGAAGCATCCATGGTCACTTTGACTTGAACAAAAGGATGGCCCCCAAACCACTTCTGGAGATTGAATCCATCAGTTTACATGATTTCCACAGATTCTTTTGAAGTGCATTGGAAAAGTCATGGGGTGGGCTCTGACGGACCGATGCACTGCTAATGTCTACTGTAACACTCATTAATCTTGCCAAAGGAACCAAAGTAATGATGACTACCATCGGTCCTAGAAGTTGAAAATCTAGTCTGACAGGTGGGATCTGATAGGAAGGGAGCTACTGACCATGACTTCTTAGGATTAGTAACCTCTTCTCTGGTAATGTTGCAATTTGAATGGTTGTATCCAAATGAGTTCCTATGAATGCCAGAACTTGTACTAGGAAAAAGTGAGAATTGTCATGGTTCACTGTAAGTCCTAGGTTGGAGCAAAGCTGAAGTATGCAGTTTCTGGCTGAGATTATCAGAGGCTTGGTAGAGGCAGTAAGGAGCCAGTCATCTAGATATAGAATACCCAGAATCCTTGCAGCCAGAGATGAACTACAACCACTGCTATGCATATGGTGAATATCGGGGGGGGGGGGGTTGTGGTAAGACCAAAGAGCAAGGATATGAACTGCAAATGACTGGTTCACAGATAGAAGAGAAGGAACCTACTGGAGTGTCTGTCCATTCTGATGTCATACTACGCATCTTAAAGGTCTATCATCCAGTCTTTTTTCCTCAATGAAGGGAGGATAGAACGTACTATCACCATGGAACTGTGTGTGTTTAACAAACTGGTTCAAGTAAATAAAGTCTAAAATTGGCCCTATGCCCCCATTCTTTTTTGGCACTAAAGAACTAAAAAGAATCTGGAATAAGTTTTGAACTCTTGCTGGTTTGGTGGGACTTCCTGTCCAGCAGTTTTTTTTACTTGTAATGTGGCTGTTGTTCTTTGAGAAGGTGGCATTTTGGAAAGTTTCTTTTGGATATAGAAATTGAATGAAGTAGTCCCTGCTAACTATTTTTCACACCCTGTCCAGGCTTCTTGGTGAAGAGACAAGTGCCCCCTGACTGCCTCCAGAGAGCAGCAGTTGGGCAACCATTCAGAAGCTCTGAAAAGTCCTCTTGGAGAAGAGACACCTGAAGCCTTGGTTCTGCAGGCCTACTATGTCACAAGGGTGACTCCTACAGTTAGAATACCCCCCTTCTGCCTCAGAGGGATGCATCTCCAGAGGAATCCTGGGAAAACCCTTGAGAATTCCCAAAAAAGAAGTTATGTACTCACCATAACGTTCCATCTGAGTAGGTAACTTAATTTGTCTGCAACCTGTGGGTATTGGATCCGACTCAGATCCGAGCTGGCAGCTTTCCAAGCTAATAGATCTGAGCTCCAAGCCCCTCCCCCTACCCATAATGCCCTGCCATCTCCCTCTAACCCTCAGATCGAGTTTGCCAAAGGACAATAAGGAATTTCATAACCTAGGAGTGGTTCCAATCTGTTTCAATGATGTCCATGAAAGGAAGCCATATCCTGACTCTTAGATAATGAACTAAGGGTGCGAGGGATGGAGGGTGGGTCGGTTGCAGACAAATGAAGTTACCTACTCAGATGGAACGTTATGGTGAGTACATAACTTCTTTATCTGAAGTAGTTAACTTCATTTGCTCTGCAACCTGTGGGACAGAGTCCCCAGCAAACAACAACTTGGGAGGCCCTTATGGAAGGATATTTTGGAGCACTGCTGAGCCAAATGATGCACGTCCTCTGGAGATCAAATCCAATTTGTAGTGTGTAATAAAGGTATGAGAGGAAGCCCAAGTAGCTGCCGAGCAAATTTCATCCAAGGAAATCTTTGACCAGAAGGCAGCAGAAGAGGCCATGGATCGAGTAGAATGAGCTCGTACTCTCAGGGGCTCAGGATGACCAGAGCTTTTGTAAGGTAGGAGAATGCACTGTGAAATCCATCCAGCTAAGGTTACTTTAGTAACTGGCTTGCCCAGACAAGATTTTGCAAAGGAAACAAAAAGTTGGTCAGATTTTCGAAGATCTGCTGTTCTATTTAAGTAAAAGCGTAACTGTCTGTGAACATCCAGACAATGAAGTCTGTATTCTCCTTTATTCTGAAAATTTGTCAAGAAAACAGGCAGATTAATGGTCTGGTTGATGTTGACTTCCAAAGCCACCTTGGGAAGAAAGGTGGGATTAGTCCTGAGGGAGACCCTGTCTTTATGAAAAATGATACAGGGAGGTTTACTGCAAAGAGCATGAAGCTCCGATATTCTTCTCACAGAAGTAATGGCAATCAGAAAAGCCATTTTCCATGATACATATTTCAAATCGACTGAAGCCGCGGGGTCAAAGGGGGGCCCAGTCAGAGCTTGAAGAACTAGGGTAAGATCCCACGGGGGGACTGGATTTTTAACGGGAGGTCTTAACAAAAAAGTTCCTTTCAAGAAAGCCTTGCACATTTTGGAGGATGCTAGCGGCCCTGAGCTGTTACCAACATGGTAGTGGGAGATAGCTGCCAACTGAACTTTAATAGTAGAAGCACTGGCTCCTTGATCAAAGGTATGTGAAATAAAGTCTAGGACTGCTGGAATCAGAGCCGTTAAGGGATCTATGTTCCTGTGCTCCGCCCAGATCGAGAAACGTTTCCATTTACTGTTGTAGATCTTCCTGGTGGATGGTTTATGAGCGGCCACTAGGATGGCCTTAACCAAAGATGATATACCGGGAGACGTAGCCATCAAGGGAACTGGATCAACCAAGCTGACAGTTTCAGGTAGTCCAGATTGGGGGTCTTCAATCCTAAAGGGTGAGAGATTAGATCCGGTTTGGGATCCAAAATCCAAGGAGGATGTACTTGATGAGACCGCAGGTAAGGGAACCAATTTTGGCGAGGCGAGAATGGAGTTATGAGGATAATTCTGCTCCCCAACCGACGAGCTTTCTGCAAGCATTTTGTCATCAAGGGAAGAGGAGGATAAGCATACAGAAGACCGGATGGCCAAGCATGAACTAGAGCATCTCTGGGGGTTTCCCCTGGTGGGGGAATCAGAGCGAAGAATTCACTGCACTTTGTGTTCGAAGGCGAGGTGAAGAGATCGCAGCAAGGTTGACCCCATTGGAGAAAGATTTGTTTCACTACAGCAGGGTTCTGAGACCACTCATAAGGTGAGAGGATCGTCCAACTCAACCTGTCCACTAAGATGTTTGACCGACCCGGTATGTGCATTCTATGAGAAAGCGGTTGGTGGATATCGCCCATTCCCATACTCTCATTGCCTCCCTGCAAAGTGGATAGGATCTGGTTCCCCCCTGTTTGTTTATGTACCAGACTACTGCCATGTTGTCTGTTTGAAGTGCAACAGTTCCTGGAGGGAGAAGGGGACGGAGAGCTTGCAATGCTAGAAGCACTGCCCTCATCTCCAGGAAGCTGATATGCAGTGAGGTCTCTGTGAAGGTCCACGTGCCTTGGACGGATCTGCCCATGCAATGCCCCCCACACCCGAGGAGAGAAGCGTCCATGGTCACCGTGACTTGGGGAGGGGGTATAACAAAGGGGAAGCCTTCTCGAAGGTCTGTGGAGTGGAGCCACCAAAGACACAATTCCCTGCAAATCCTGGTGAGAGGAATAGGTGTGGTCAGGGGTTGACAGATGATGGACCATTGCACTTGTAACGTCCACTGAAGGATCCTCATCTTGAGGCGAGCGAAGGGGGATAGATTGATAGCCACTGCCATAGATCCCAGGGCCCTCAGGACTAGTTCCACTGGTGGGGCTGACAATTGTAAGAGATCTAGAATGTGAAGGCTCAGATTGTGAAGACTGTCTGTAGTCAGAAAGACTCTGGATTGAGTAGTGTCTATCCTGGCCCCTATGAATTCCAAAATCTGAGTGGGTTGAAGGGAGGATTTCTGGAGATTTATCATGATCCCTAGGTGGTGGGCTAGGCATAAGAAGTATCCTTGCCTGAGCAGAGTTGATGCCTGGTGGGGGGCGGTTAGGAGCCAGTCGTCCAGGTACAGAAAGACCTGTATTCCCTGAAGACTCAGGTGGACCCCTACAACTGCCATGACCTTGGTGAACACCATGGGGGCTGTGGTGAGACCGAAGGGTAGGACCCTGAACTGATAATGGCTTGCTCCCAGTCGAAAGTGGAGGAACCTCCTGGATGGTCTGTCCATGAAAATGTGGTAGTACGCATCCTTGAGGTCTATTGAGCACATCCAGTCGTTCTCCTGCAGAAGTGAGAGAATGGATTGAATAGTGACCATCCGGAATTTTTCCTTGGCAATTGACAGGTTCAACGTTGACAGGTTGAGGATGGGTCTTAAGTCCCCCGTCTTTTTTGGCACTAGAAAGAACCTGGAGTAAAAGCCTGATCCGGATTGTTTGGGTGGAGGGAGACGCGCTGGATGGCTCTTTTTCTTAGCAGCCCTTCGATTTCTGATGCTGCTGCCTCCCTCTGATTGGGTGGGACATTGGGGAGTTTTGTTGCTCGGGGAGGGTGAGATAGGAAGGGGATTGAATATCCTCTGGATATGATTCGGAGCACCCAGCGATCTGTTGTGATGGACTCCCATTTCGCTAGGTGTTCCGAGAAGCGCCCCCCGACTGCCTCCAGAGAGGAGCAGTCGGGCAACCCCTCAGGGCTGTTGCGTGGGTTGATCCGAAAAAGGTTCTCTCAACCCAAAATTTTTCGGGCCCCCTCTGCCCCTGGACCAGCATCCACCCTGTCCTCCTCTGCCTCTAAAGGACTAGGTATCTGGAGTGAAACAGGATTGTTGAGCTTTCCGGAACCACATCTTCTTTTGTCCTCTTTGGTTCCTGGAGTAGGACCTCTGAGGAGCCGAGAAGCGGATCCCGACGGCAGACAACGTCTTCCCATCTTTCTCGCTCTGGAGAAGCATATTGCGGATGGTTTTGCCAAAGAGTGTGGAACCGAAGGGGGGCGTTCATGAAGGCAGCCTTGAAGGGTTCCGCAAAGTCACAGAGACGAAGCCAGGCCTGTCTACGTAAGACGACGCCTGTTCTGCTAGCTCTAGCCGCTCCTTCTGTAGCATGGGAAAGGAGCCGCATAGATGTGTTGGTGATTGACTTGAGAGTGGCCATTCGAGCCGAGAAGGTTCACTTGTCCTCAGCCGACATGGACTCTGGGGGTGACGCAGCGTACTCTTTAATCAGGTCTCGCTGCAGCCTAATCATATGTCCTATATAATTCAGTGACCTTACAGAGAAGGTCGCTGAAGAAAACATCCACTTTCCCAAACGGTCCATCATCCGAGACGCCTTGTCTGGAGGATGCACTGAGGAACTCTCCTTTGCTAATTCCTTTTTAGTGGCAGCCGCCACCACCATGGCATCCACTGGGGCACCCTTGCTCCAAACTGTCCTGTCTGTGGGAGGGCTGAGGATTCTGTCTGGTCTCTTAGGAATTGGTTCAACAGTGTCCGGTTCCTTCCATGCCCTGGTAGTAATGAGGTCTACCAAGGGATCGGCGGGAGGAGGCACCCAAGAGGTAGATGGGCCTGCATAAAACGCCTCCAGAAACACAACACAGACTCACCGGAAAAAGGTTTTTGGGAAGACCACCCCCCTCTAATGCGTAACATTTCCATGATGTCTCTGAAGGAGACGTCTTCGGGGGTGACCTTGGGGAACCTTCCCCTTCCTCCAAGTCCGTGTCCTCTGTGAGGGACTCAGGTGAGCCTAAGTGCCTCCTCTTGCACTTCCGTTTGTGAGGGACCTCCTCGGGGGGGGGGGGATGTCCGAAGAGGCCTCACCAACAATGTCCTGTTCCCCAACGGGAACAATCTGGGACGCAGGCGCAGGCTGTCCCTAGGGCCGGATGATGGAGGACAGGCCCATATGAGTGGGAATGGTGGGTGGATCCGAAGTAAGAGCCTGGGGCCTCGAATCCCTCAAGAGGACCCTCTCCACGACATCGAAAGCCGAGGGGGAACTGCTTTCCCTTGGAACCGAAGGCATTCCCCACAGATCTGACGTGCTGATCGGCACCGAAGGTGACCCGACCAGATCCGAAAGGGTAGTGTGCCCCAAAGGCCCAGTGGCCCTCTAGGATCCAACATTCAACTCATGGCCCCGAGAGCTCAGATCTGGAAATGGATCCGACATACTCGAGGGTACAGTCGGCGCCAAAGTAGGAAGTACTGTCGGCGCCGACCCTACCCCGGCTCTGAAGCTAGTCGGATCCGACAGCTCTGAGCCCCGAAAGCGGATCGGAGAAGGAGCGATGGGGGCGAAAAAAGGTGTTGAGCTCCCCCCTAGTGGGGGGGAGGAAAGAGCACTCCCATCTGCATCTGGGCCTGAAGAAATCGACGCATCATCCGGTCTATATCAGTGTCTGACAAGCTTCTGGTAGATCTAGATGAGGCCACCGAAGCCGGCCGGGAAGGCCGCCTGGATGACCTCGAAGGCGACCGGGTCTCCTCCTCCAGCTCCAGGAAGAATCGTGGAGAATGGAGCCAAGAGGGGAAAGGCCCAGAGACCTTAAGGGGAGAGGCGAGCTTTTTAGACGGCGGTGCCAAAGAGGTGGATTCGGACCACCTTTTATGGCTCCGGTGCTTCTCCTTCTCTCTTTCTCTATCTTTTCTCTCTTTTTTCCTGCTTTCCCTTTCCTCCTGGGCCAATGTGGGAGGGTGAGTCCCGGCCAGGGGATCAGGAGCGATAGGTGGGGCAGCCGTGGCCGGCACCACCGAGGTGGAGGAAGCAGAGTCTGGGGGCAAAAGGCCCGCCAGAATGAGCTTCGACCTCCTATCCTTCAAAGCCCTGAGGTTGAAGGCTGCACAGCCGGAAGAAAGGTGGTCAACCCCCAGGCAAAGGACACACCGAGTGTGACCATCCACTGGAGACAGCTTATGGCCACACTCAATACATTTTCAGAAAATGGCTTTAGGGCCTTCAGCCATTGTAAAAGAATAAAGAAAAGTAGGCCCACAAGCACACACCTTCACACACGCAGAGGGGGAGGGGAATAAAACTAACTTAACTAAAAATTCAAGAGAACTACCCAAAAAAGACTACAAAATATAGGGGGAGTTCACACACTCCAAGAAAAGGAAAATCTGACAGAAATTGAAGTTTTTAAGACTGACTTACAGTACTATTGCTCGGAGCTCATTCTAGAGAAGCTTATGGAAGCCGCGGCAAACGAGATCTGAGGGCTAGAGGGAGATGGCAGGGCATTATGGGTAGGGGGAGGAGCTTGGAGCTTGGATCTATTAGCTTGGAAAGCTGCCAGCTTGGATCTGAGTCGGATCTGATGCCCACAGGTTGCAGAGCAAATGAAGTTAACTACTTCAGATCCACAATTTTTATCTACCTTCTGGTCTCTAGAGAATGTCCTTTGGGTGGGTAGAGAACCATATGCTTATGTCAGAAAGATCTTTTCCATGCTTCTCACTACTGGAAACTGTGTTTTTGAACTTGGGGCCAGACAAGGTCGACACATTACAGGGGACAGTGATAAAAGATGTCTTAAAAGGCTCTGTGAAATCAAACAAGCACATTCAGGCATGCTTTCTTATTGTAATGCCTGTTCCTGCAGCTCTTGAAAAATACAGTTGTGTACACTTGCCATAAATGTAGATGTTCAAGTGGATTCACTGTTGCAGTCATTACATATGGGTAATCTGCTGGCAGGTTGCCCTCAGTCAACCTGATTAACAAAGTCTTGGGTCCTGCGTCGGTTGCTGTCCCTTCTTCCATGACATCAGGTTGTCAGGGGTATAAAACATGCAGCAGGCGCCATTACATCAGTTTTTCTGGCCCCAGATGTCAGGTGTCCCCCCTAAAGGGGAGCAAATAAAATTAAAAACACAAAATTATACCTCCAACCAAAAGCAAATACACCAAAAAGGCTTTTAAGCATAGTAAAGGAAAGTAGAGGTATAGCCAAAGAAAAGTAGGGGGCTGGAGAGAAGGCAACCAGGACTGCAACAGTGAATACACTCAAACATCTACATGGTAAGTGTACACATCTGTACTATGTTCTTCATGCTTCACTGTTGCAGTCATTACATTTGGGTAGATTCCCAAAGCTATGGTTGGGAGGAGAAGTTTATACAGCATTAGGGCCAGCTATAAGGCCCTGCAAGACAGCAGTGGCAAAGCCAGCTCTGGATTTAGAGAAAATTGGTAAATGATAATGCTTGGTGAACGTATGAACAGAACTCCAGGTAGCAGCTTCTAGAATATCCCTGGTAGGAACACCTCTGAGAAAGGCTGCAAAAGTAGATGCAGCCCTGGTGGAGTGAGATCTGATCCCCTAGGGGATAGGTTTTCCATGGTGCTTATAGCAGAAATGAATGCAATGGTTTAGCCATTTGGAAGTAGTTTGTTTTGAAATAGCCTTCCCCTCTGCCCCTGCAGCAAATGCTACCAGCAATTGTTCAGATTTTCTTCGAGATTTAGTCCTGTCCAAGTAGAATCTATGTTGCCTGTGCAAATCCAAGGAATGCAGAATCCGTTCCCCTTTGTTCTGTGGATTGGGAAAGAAGGCTGGCAAATGAATGGACTGATTAAGAGCCATACTGGAAACCACCTTGAGCATGAAGGATGGATTGGTCCTGAGAGATACCCTGTCCACATGAAAGATGATGAAAGGCTCCACTTCCATAAGAGCCTGTAATTCAGATATCCTTCCAGCTGAAGTAATTGCTAAAAGGAAGGCTGTTTTCCAAGAAAGAAATTTTAAGTCTGCAGTAGCAGCTGGCTTGAAAGGAGGTAGAGTGAGCTTCTCCAAAACAAAGTTAAGGTCCCAGGCAGGGGCAGGAGCTCTCCTGGGTGGTCTCAAGTTCTTTGCCCCTCTGAGATACTGCTTGAGGAGAGGATGAGAGAAAAGGGGTGGTTCTGTGTTATAGTGAGCTGAAATAGCTGAGGCGTGGATTTTAATAGAGGAAAAAGACAGGCCCTTGTGAAGCATCTCAGTTAAGTATTGCAAAATCTGAGGTAAATTGGGCGCTGCTGTGCTCATCCCTGAAGATTGATTCCAGGCACAGAATCTTTTCCATTTGTCAGTATAAGATTTTCTAGTACTAGGTCTTCTAGCCTCCAAGATGACATCCATCACAGGCTTGCTGAGGGATGATAAGGGTGAATTGAAGTAGCCAGGCTGCAAGGTTCAATGTTGGAAGCTGAGGGTGCAGAATTCGGTTGTCCTGCTGAGACAGCAGGGAAGGGGTCTGAGGCAGGTGCCATGCAGATACTTGCAACACACTGCGCAAGAGTGGGTACCAGTATTGGCGCGGCCAGTTTGGAGCAATCAAAATCATCCTTGGTTTGTCCTGTTTGACTTTCAGCAGAACTTTGGAGAGCAGAGGCAGAGGGGGAAAGGCGTAGACTGATAGGTTTTTCCAGCTGAAGGAGAGAGCATCCACTTTCCATGCTTGTTTGTGGGGAGTCCTTGTGCAAAACTTGTCCAACTGGTAGCTCTGAGGGAGGCAAATAGATCTATGTCTGGACTTCCCCATTTGTTTGTCAACATGTTGAAAATCCATGGTTCCAGTTGCCACTTGTGCGGGTCCATGAGTTTTCTGCTTAGTCTGTCTGCCAGTGTGTTCAATTTTCCTGGCAGGAATTGAACTTGTAAGTGCACTTGGCAGCTTAAGGCTGTGTTCCACAATGCCATGGCTAGTCTACAGAGGGAGTAGGAATGTGTACCCCCCCTGCTTGTTGATGTACCACATAACCGTGGTGTTGTCCGTCTACCATTAGTTGTCCTGGAAGAATGTAGTCCTTGAAGGCTGTAAGAGCATTCTGTACAGCTAACATTTCTTTTTGATTGATATGTAGGTGCATTTGATTTGGGTTCCATTTGCCCTGAATGCACTTCCCTGCCAGGTGAGCCCCCCATGCATAGTCTGATGCATCTATAGTTAGGATATGGGCTTCAAGGAGTAGTGTGAATGGCAGTCCCTTGTTTTGGTGGCAGGCCTCTGCCCACCAAAGGAACTCCAGGCATAGGCAAGGTATGATAGGAATCATTGTTTCCAGGCTGTGACAAAGTTGACTCTATAGACTTTTTAAGTACCACTGTAGTTTCCTCATATGCAGTCTTGCATATGGAATTAAAAGAATGCAGGAGGCCATAAACCCCAAGGCTTGCGGTATTTGTCTTGCAGATAGCAGGGTTTTTGTGGCCACTTGTTTGAAGTAAGTTACCAACTGAATTTGCTTCTCTGGCATGAGGAAAGCCACCTGGGCAGTTGTATTCAAGCTTGCACCCAGGAATGTAATCTGTTGACAGGGTACCAGCTGTGATTTCTTTTTGTTTATGGAGTACCCCAGACAAGTCAGAACCCTTTTTACAAATGCCGGATGATTTAGAAGTATGTCCTGGTTTTCTGCCTGAATTAGACAATCGTGCAGGTATGGATATATCTGAATATTTCTTTGCCTGCAAAATGCAATAACTGGAGCCAGGCACTTTGTGAATACCCTGGGCACAGCAGACAAGCCAAAGGGCAGTGCAGAGAACTGATAATGCAAGTAGCCTGCTTTGAAGCATAGGTATCTTCTGCAAGGTTCCCTGATTAGGATGTGCAGGTATGCTTCTTTTAAATCTAGAGTTCCCAACCAGGCATCTTTGCCTAGCATAGAAAGTAACTGGTGAAGAGTCAGAATCTTGAATTTTGGAATTTCCAGAAAGGTGTTTAGAGTAGACAGGTCCAGGATTGGATACCATAATTTGTCTTTTCTGGGTACCAGAAAAAGCCTGGAATAGAAACCTTGTCCTTTTTCCTCTTCTGGTACCGGTCTAATAGCCCCCATGTTTAAGAGGGAAAGTACTTGTTTTTGAGCCACTGCCCACTGATTTGGGGGGAGGTCTGGCCACCCGTTCGGTGTTGGCAACGTGTGGAAATGAAATCTGTATCCCTGGGACACTATATTTAAAACCCATTTGTCCTGCGTTATGAGTTCCCAGTTCTTTGCATGAAGAGCAATCTTTCCCCCCAAAGGGGCGGTTAAAAGGTAAGTGCTTGGTACTGTTAAAAAAGTTAAAAATAAGTCATTGAGACTGTTTACCATAGGGGGGTGTCTTGTTATTTCCAGATTTGGAAATGGAAGCCCCCCACTGCTTAGTTATGAGAGTCCCCTGGGACTGAAACCTGAGGTTTTTGCTGTGTCAGGGTTTGGCTTGAGAGGATCTAGAAGGGGCTGGAAAAGACCAATTCTTAGTAGGCCAGTGCTTACTAAATCTTGGAGGTTGCACTTCAACTTCTTCAGCCTTATTGCCAAGCAGGCTGTCCTGATTTAAAGAAGCATCCAAAAATTTAGCTTTAACATGATCAGGCAAAGATTGCTCCTTAAGCCAAGCATGCCTTCTAAGCACAGACCCAGTAACAGCAGCCCTGCAGGAGGCCTCTGAAGAATCAAAACCACATTGCAAAGTATGTTTTCCAACTTGTTCAGCTGAATTAAATCCTGTACATCTTTAATTTCCACACAATCAGGAATCAACATCATTTTCTGTTTAAGCAGCCAATAATATGCTGTTGATATTTTAACATATGAAATTGGCAGTTTAAAGCTCTGATTGCTAAGGTTGCAGAAGTATAAACCTTTTTACCCCATCTATCCAGCAACCTGGAATCTCTATCAGAAGGGGTAGGATTTTTAGCAGGAGAAGCCTTAATGCCCTTGGGCCCTTCAGAAATGGTCTCTGGATCTGCAACAGGATTTTTGAAAAGGAACTTGTGGGACTCAGGAACCCTGTAGTATCTGTCAGGTTTACTAGTTGCCGGAGTCAAGGAATCAGGGGCCAAACTGGATTCCGAGAACACATCATCAACAATGTCTAGTACAGGAGGTATAGTTAAAAGCCTATGCTGAAGTAAAAGAGGGAAATCCCTAATCCTCTTTTTTTGAATCAGAAAATTCCTGACTTTCCCAGTGGAAATGCTCCCTTAAAGTATGTAAAGTTTCCCCAAAAGAAAAATCCTCAGGAGGGGAAGCAGAGGGAATGGAATCCTCTGCATCAGAATCCTCATAAGTAGGTGTGGACAAATTCAGGTCATTAGGAGAGACAGAAGAAATAGTATCCTGATCAGAAGATTCATAATCAAGCTCAGGCCTAGGTCTCTTAGGGGGGGTTGACTACCCCTGACTAGAGTAA
This sequence comes from Protopterus annectens, assembly GCF_019279795.1. NCBI lineage: Eukaryota > Metazoa > Chordata > Ceratodontiformes > Protopteridae > Protopterus > Protopterus annectens. The sequence continues at coordinate 1,600,218,669 of NC_056737.1, read as the reverse complement.
TTAGATCTTCAGCCATTTTGATCATTTGTTTTTTAGGCATAGGGGCCTGAACATGTGGCCTGGGCATTGTTTTTTTAGACACAGAACGAGATTTAGGCCTTAGTGATGAAGGCGGTGTCGATTTAATATGCAAGCCTGTAGACCTGAATACACTCTCAGGAGCCGGTGCCTGCACAGCGGCTCTGGACCCATCCAAGGTAGAGACATCTGAGGGTTCCATAGGAGAAGCATCTCATGGCATACCGGACTTCGAATGGATCTCAGTAGAGGCCTGTGAATCAGAAGTAGTGGGTATCAGGGGCTACGAAAGCACCTCACTGAGTACCGGCGAACTGGCGACTGGCTTAGGAGAAGCGTCGTTGGCAGTTTTGGACCTCGGCGGCCTGTCTCTGTCTTTATCTTTGCGTTTTTTCAGAATCCCGGTAGTTGGATGGCTAACCGACGACATTTCTGGATAATTAAAACGAGAACCAAAATATTTAGAGGCAAAAATGTACAGACGATGGATAGTGGGCTGATTAAATAAAGCACAAAACCAACAGCAAGGTACATCATGGTCAGGGCCTAAGCAAGGAATACAGTACAAATGAAAATCTTTATGAGGTATTTGCTTTCCACAAGTAATGCAATTATTAACATTTGCTGACATTGGTAAGGAGCAAGAAAAAGTTCCCCAATGGGGTACTTAGCTTTAAGTTAAAGACTTCGGCTCTGAAACTCGAAAATGAAAATTTCAGGAGTCAGCAGACTGGCACTTGCGAACTGCTTCTGCTTTGGGCACTGCATGGCAAGAAAGATTGATATAATGGCGTTTATACCCTGACGACCTGACGTCATGGAAGAAGGGACAGCAACTGACACAGGACCCAAGACTTTGTTAATCAGGCTGACTGAGGGCAACCTGCCAGCAGATTACCCAAATGTAATGACTGCAGCAGTGAAACACGAAGAACATCACCTTCCATTGCAATGGATATGAGAAGCATGGAGGCATTCGACAGGGACTGAAGGATGATCAACCGAAAATCCACTGTTTTTCTGTCTTCCTCAAACATGGACCCATAGAGGGACTTGAAATGCTCCTTGGTCAAGTCTCTTTGGAACCCAGCAAAGATAGCTGAAGCATAAACATGCTTCCCAAACTCATCCAAAGCCCTAGATTAGACCAAAGTGCTGTCTTCTCAGAGCTCATTCTTAGTAGCTACTTCTTATATGGTGGCATCCTCTGCCAGGCCTTTGGTCCAATGGAAACAGTCTTTATGGATTACAAAGTATTTGTCTAGCTTCTTGGGAACTGGTTCAATAATGTCCAGTTCATTCCACTCCTTTTGAGAGATTAAATCCATCATATCATTTGCTGGGGGAACGACCCATGGACCAATTAAGCCAGAACCAAAAGGCTCAAGAAACACAGACTCCTCCTGGGAAAGGGCTTCAGAAGACCAACCTCCTTTCTGTTTCAGTATCTCGAGGATCTTTCTGAATGACACATCCTCAGTGGGTGATCTGGGGGGACTCCTCTTCTTTGTCAAAATCCATGTCTTCTGTTAAGGACTCCTAGGGGAGTCAATGCATCTCCTCTTATATGTACACTTTCAAGGAGTTTCCACTAGGGGAAGTTCCAGAAAGGACTCGGAAGCCTGATGGAAGTCCTGAATGAGGACTTTGATAATGTGAATCAGCTGTCTCAATGGAATAAACTGTGCAGGATCAAGACCAACGGCTATCAGTTGTGGAGTATGTGGAGCTGAGATGGGTAAAGATGTCTGGTATGCAGCCTAGGGGAGAGAACTATCTCCAGTGCCTCAAAGGCAGACACTGAGGGGGATCCCAATACCACTCCAGTAGGATCTGAAACTGCCACACCAGCATGACCAAGGGCACCACCATGGCTCTGCTTCAAGACTGAAGCCAGAGCTGAACTATTTAATGCAAAGCCTCCAAGGAGAAGTGATGGCTCCAACAGCTTCAGAGCTGAACCCTTACCCCCAGACTTGATGCCAAAGTTTCAGCTCTATGATCCTTTCGGCTCTGAAGAAATTGGAGCTGGTTGGGTCAGAGACAATGCCAGAGTCAAAGAAGACCACAACCTTGAATCTGACATGGACAATCATGCAGATCTCTGTTCTGATATCCCTGAACCCAGAGGTTGGCTTGGGTTAAAAGTAGCCATACATAAGGGAAAGGGTCCAAAGCTCACGTCTGTTAGATGGGGTCGAAAGGTGTCCCAAATGAATCTGGGTCCTAAGGAACTTCCTCATCATTCTGTCCACATCAGCTTCTGTCAAGCTTCTGGGAGACCTGATGGACCTCAACCATGATTACGTGAAAGGTGATATGAAGGATTTCTATAAAAATCTCTCCTGCAAGAAGGGTGACCAGAGCCTGACAGAGAATGAATACAGAGAAACATTTGGATCCAGAAGGGGGAAGTCTTAGGTCAAACTGGAATTGGATCTGAGAGAATAATTGGATCCAAAGATTTGGAAGTTTTTACTGCCATAGCCAAAGAAAAGAAAAACAGACAGACAGTGATGATGTGAGCACTTCCTCATTTCCTTGCCCTTGTCTTTAGGCCTGTCATTCTTGTCCCCATTAAGTTTATGCAAGAACTCCTCACTTGAAGGGGATGCTCCAGATGCAGATTTCGATAAATCAAACTCTTAAGCACAAGTTTATTTTGATGCTCAATCATGGCCTGATGACGAAATGCTGTGCAAATACAGCAACCTTCTAAGTAAGTTGCCCCCAAACAGAACATGACTTTAGAGTGGGAGTCAGATTTTGGCATCTTGTGGCTACAAATCACACACTTTTTAAAACCTACAGCCTTTTTTGACACAGTTCCTGTAAAGAGAAGCACAGAAGAACAATACCAACAAAGGTAAGTGCCACTACACCAAGAAAAAAGGGAGATATGTGTAAAGATAAACAGAATACCAACAGTGGTAACCAAAATTATGATACAAAAACTAGTAATAAAATAGCAGTGCAAAAGGCCTAGAAAATTTTTTTTTTCTTTTTTTTTTTGATATGATGGAAAAGAGGAAAGGAATGCACAATAAGAAAAAAAGACTGGATACCAAGTATTTTAAAAATCCACATATTTAAATATTAAAAGACACTTAGCCTGAACTACAACTTATGTCTAAATTCTACAAGGGGCAAACAAGATCTGTGGTAATGTTGGTGACAGGAGAGGATTATGGCTGAGGAGAGGAGCCTGAGTTTGGCTCCCATGTCTGAGAAAGTGGCCAAAGTCAGATCCGAGATCATACACAAGACCCATCAGATGAGGAATGGTCAGAAAAGACAACATCAAATATATGTGCTTTATGAGTTAATTCCTCTACAATACACCTGAGATCTATCAAGTGTGCATACATATAGGTTCATAGGTGTTTACTAGGTTAACAACCACAAGGGCCTTTTTAAGCCTAGCCATGTATCCCAAATTTCTGACAAGTTCCAATACCCTTGATAAATGTTAAGTATGGGCCTGGGAGAAGAAACATTTACAGGTTGCCTGTATCCATTAGAGACATAGGTGCCAAACCAGGGATGAATTTCCAGTTTCCCATCCAACTGTCCAAGTTGCACTTGAATTGGGGTAAGGAGGAACTCTGCTTCACATGGATGGGAGCCTGTTCCACAGACGGGGTAGTCTCTGGGATACATAACTATCTCTCCAGCAGGTCCTATTTATATCACAGGCAAGGTTTAAGTCAAGAATGGGCAATTCTGGTGTTGTAGGTTTTGTGGATATGCAGGAGGTCCATCAAAGTGGGGTCTGACAATGCCCTGTATGCCAGGCTTACATCTCCCCTCAAAATCCTGTAGGAGACAGAATACAGGGAAAGGGCCTTGAGGCGGTATGCATAGGACATCTTACTTAAGCCCTGTATTATTTTAGTGAGGAACCTCTGTGGACGTTCCAACTGTTGGATATGCCTTGCTAGGTACATACCAAAGGGCATTGTACTCAATGATAGGTCTGATGAATGCTGAATACAGTGGAATAATGACGTCCTTGGACTTGGATACCATGCCTTTGTTTATAAGTTGCGCAACATAGAATAATTTCCTCACATATGTAGACACGTGATGGTCAAAGGCTAGATTACTATCTATGTGTGTCCCTAAGTCCCTGACTACTGGGTCAACTGTAAGGGGTGATTTGTCAATATGATAGTTAACCAGGGATGGATGACATCCCAAATGATAACATTATGCATTTCTTGGCATACAGTTTTAGTCCATAGCTCTGACACCAGTTGTATGTCTGTGTCAGCCTCTCCTGGAGAACATTTATGTCAGTGTGAGATTCAATGACAGCTCCTAATTTGCAATCATCTGCAAATTTAGTCAGACCAGAGACCACTGATATTGGTCTTGACTTCTGAGAAGTAAATGCCAAAAAGGTATGGTCCATTGACTGATCCCTCAGGGACTCCACTTGTGAGTGGCCTCTTTGTAGAGATGGACTCCCCAATCCCAATTCTAACTTCCTGGGTCCTGTCTGTGAGCCAGTTGGCTATCCACCAGGTGACATATGGGTTTGTACTGTGTCAACAATGCCCGAGTGGGGTATTGTGTCAAATGCCTTGGCCATGTCAAGGTAGGCAGTGTGAATGATTTTGCCCTCATCCATTGCTTTACTGACCTTCTCAAAGAAGTCTAACAGGTTGAGTAGGCATGATCTGCCCTTGACGAACCAAACTGGGTTGAGTCTAGTGTCTGGAGGTTTACTATATCTCTATTGATCATCTCCATGATAATTCTTTCCATGACATTACATACAAGACTAGTGAGACTTATGGGTCTGCAGTTTCCAGGGCCTGTAGATGGCCCACCTTTGTGCAGAGGGATGACTGTTGCCCTTCTCCATTCATGAGGCACGAAGCCTGTTTGAATGCTTCAGTTAAATAGTAATTCCAGAGGCCCTAAAAGATCATGTTTCATGCTATTTAGAAGGCATCCTGGGATAATGTCTAGGTCCCCTGATGCAGTGTTCTAGGTCTTAGAGAGAGCATAAAGGACCTGTTCCCTAGGGGGAGTTATATTTGATGATATTTCCTGGGGGAAGGTTGAGGGGAAGAGAGGGGTAAAGTTGGAGCTGAATTTATCAGCCAGGGGGTTTGCTGTATCTTCTGGCTCAATATAGGTAGATCCATCTGCATTGAGCTCTGCACACAATTGTGTACTGCCTTTGAGATTGCGGACATAACTAAAATATGATTTGTAGTTGTCCTTAGCCTGGGATGCCAAACTTACCTGAAATTTGGCTTTGGTAGACTTTATTTGTCCTCTGAGTTGTTTGTTTAATTTGATGAGAGTGCTTTTATCCTGCTGGGTGCTGCACCTCCTAATTTTTGCCATGATTTCTTCCTTCTGTTACACAGCCTATTGGTTTTGTGATTCCAATAGGGTGGGATAATTTTTGAGTTAGTTTTGTATTTCTTCCTGGTGGGTACAGCTGCCTCTCTGCAGCTATTAACATACTTGTACAGGATTTCTGTGAACAGTTCTGCATAGGCAGCAGTGTTCTCAGGGTTTATGGAGGCTTGAAGTTTTGCCAGGTTCTCACAATAGCAGGAGATTAACTTTAGAATAGTTCCTGAATACTCCAGGGTTAGCTGGGGGTCCAGGATTTATATTTATTTCAAAGGAGACCATTTTGTGGTCTGACCCTACCAGAAAGCCTTACAGTAGAGGGTGTGCAGCACTCTCCCATATTAGTGAGGACCAGATCCAGTAGGTTGCACCCCTGGTTGGTGTAGTGACTATCCGGTCCAGGGAGCTTGTGCTTACAAAATCCAAGCATCTCTGTGCCTGTATATTTGGAGTTGTATAGGATTCAGTTAATAGTGTGGTAATTAAAGTCATCCATAAATATGGTATTGGGTTGGATGGTTAGTGTTTCTAATAAGTTTAGATACATGGAATGGGTTTCCTGGGTCATAGAGGGGGACCTACAGCTTACAAGGAAGTGTTCTTGGATTTTACCTATGGTGATTTGAACATGGAGCAGCTCAAGAGCATTGTCCTGTCTGACCGGTCTTGAAGTATATTTATTTTTGATGTAAACAGAGACACCTCCACCTTTAGTCCCTGACTGTGACATTGCTGACCTAAATGTGTGGAAGGCATTATAACCTTGCACTGTTGGTGTGATCTCCCGTGGCTTTAAGCCATGTCTCAGTGACCGCACAGACATCAGCATTCTCTAGGGTAAACACAGCTTCTACAGAGTGGACTTTTTTGTTTAGACTCCTACCATTGGGCAGTAATACCTTTAGATTTTCTTGGTTTTGATTTGCTATATCAGAAGTCCTTTCAGTTTGGCATTGCCTAAAAAAGGCACTATGGGGGAAGACAATGTTTTAACTAATATTTGAAAGCCTAGAGGGGAGAGGTGCAGACCATCCTTGGCAAAGCAGCGTGGCTTATTGACCATCTCCTTCCATGCTGACAAATATTGCACCCCCTTAGAATGACAACAGAAACTAAGCTAATTATTAAAGTCAATCATCTTTTGTTTGGACTGTAGTAGTATCCTTTGAGAAAAAAATGCTGCTCAGTGCTATGCTCATGCCAGTCTGAGACACATATTCCAAGAGCTCCATGATGTCTCTCTTCATATAGTCTAAGGAGGTACGCCTCGGGTCTTTTACTCCCACATGGACTATGATGGAGTCATATTGGTAACTGTGGGCCAATGACCTGAGTGCGTGCATAATGCGGTGGATCCTAACCCCTGATAAGCAACTGACTGTGACTTTCTCCTTACTCAGCCTGGTGAGACAGACATCAGTGCGCCTCACGATGGAGTCTCCAGAGGGACATCAGTGCGTCTCAAGATGGAGTCTCTAATGACTAGACTGTTGGATTGTATGGTGGCTTTGGAGTTGCTTAGGGTGTTTGTTATGTGTACTTCGTATAGGAGGTCTTTGTGGTTTAGGAAGGTTACATTTAAGTACCTCAGCATATGTGAGTCAATATGTCTGCTTTGAATTGTGCGTGATGGGTGCAGCATGTGTATTACTGACAACCTTATTGACATCAGGAGTACTTTTATGTGAGAGCTTTGCCTCCAGTGGCATTGTGTAAATACATCGCTCACATACCATATCAGTTTGTTTGAGAATTAAGTGGTTGTCAGTAAACATAAGGCAATTTCTACATTGCCTCAGGATGCCCATATACACCAAGCCAGTAATGGAGACAGTAGAAAAGTTCATATCCATGGCAATAGACACTTTTTTACTGATTAGACAGTTGGAGTGAGAATACCAACCACTGTCAGGAGTATGCAGCTACACTACACTGCACATACACTACTATCTATCCACTTACCTTAACCCAGACCCTAACCCTAAGGTCCATCACTATCGCACACTCACCTCACCTGTGCCCTAACCCTAACTCACTTAACCCGCCTCTAACCCCAAATTCTGTCACTATCGCACACTCACCTCACCTGCGCCCTAACCCTAACTCACTTAACCTGCCCCTAACCCTAACGTCCGTCACAATTGCACACTTACCTGACCTGCGCCCTAACCCGAATGTCCGCACAATCACACATCAGTGTCGGTGTCCTGTATGTTTTTCGGTATTATGAGATTCAGTATTATGAGTTTTCAGTATTTTGAGCTTTCAGGATTTTGAGTTCGGGATTTTGAGATCCAGGATTTTGAGCTTTCAAGATTTTGAAGTGAACCCATATATATATATATATATATATATATATATATATGTGTGTATGTGTGTGTATGGGTTCCATACACTAGATAGAATTTTCACTAATTCAAAATAGTGCATGGAATGCTCACTGCAGCGAAAGTGCGCTTAATCGAAAGTGCACTTAAGCGAAGTTCAGTACAACGAACGGGTGTTGTACTGAACTTCCATGCAGTACTCAAGGACTTTAGGGTTAGGGCACGGGTCATAGTAAGGGGATAGCCTGTAGGGCTATCCCCTTACCAAGACCCATGCCCTAACCCTAAGGTCCATGATGACTGCAGCGCAGTGAAGGACATAGCAATGTCCTCCACTATGGTGCGATAGTCACAAACCTTAGGGTTAGGGCATGGGTTAGGGTAAGGGGATAGCTTTACTAACTATCCCCTTACCCTAACCCGTGCCCTAACCCTAAGGTCCATGACTATCGCACCATAGTGGAGGACATAGCTTGTTTTTTATGTCCTCCACTGTGCTGTGGTGTGTTCGGTAAAGTGCACTTACGCAAAAGTTCACTTTTGTTAAAGTAAACTTTCGCAGAAGTGAGGCTTCCTATTACAAGTTCGAAGTAGTGAACTTTTGTTCTTGTAATAGGAATCCATATATATATATATATATATATATATATTTATATATATATTTTTTTGTTTTATTCTCTCATCTTTTGTTCAAAAGCTATTTCTTCACAGGTACTTTTCTGACAATTTGAACTAGCAGCTAACATCTGCAGTGGCTTGAAGTTGTATTGCATGGAGCAAGGTAACTATGCTCCCTTTATCCAAAAAAAAGACAAATCAGTTTAGCACTTCTGTAGTATGAGACCAAATCATAACAAATGTTAAGCACCCCCCTGCTTCACTTGTTTAGACAGGGTTTCGCACAAGGCAGTAAAACCGGCCAGTATTGAACAGTAAATGACAGTGGCAGAATGAAAACCAGATTTGTTTCTGCCTACTACCTTTGCCAGTAATGTGTCTCTCACTTTCTCTCTGTAACATAAGAGTGCGTGTTACTGCCTTTCTGACAGCACTCATGAAGTGCATTATGCCTTTGAAAGCTGGCAAAACACTTAGCACTTTTTTTCCTAAATGTTAATATAGTACACGGAACAGATAAAGTTCCATGTACTACAAATTAGGATTTTTCTATCTTATTAATACAGCAGATATAGTTCCATGCATATAGTTCCATGCACTACAAAGACTTATGATAGGGTGTCTGGTCATAACCATTATTATGTGTTCTTGAAATGGATGCCCAGATTAACCCCGAAGGCAAATTACTTGGTATCCATACCTCAAACAGATAATAAGCTGGTTATGATTGGTGACCTGTTTGAAGAAATGAAAACACTGTTATCTGTGTTAGCATACCTGGCATGAGATTTGTGTATATTCTGGATTAATGTATGCCAGCATGTGTATTTGTGAAAATGTAAATACATTTTAAAATGTTGACCATTTCCCTGTTTATAAAAAATGTTTAGAGAATCTGTCAGTCTTTTAATGCATTTCTAATCGCCTAGGTTTAAGAGGGACATTTTAAAGTACTGCGAAGAATCAGCTGAACAGTGAGTGATGTCATTAGAATGCTCCTGGTTGCTAAGTGATTATTTAAACAGCTGACTGACAGAAAAGGAATGTTTTCAAACAGCTGTTTTTTTTAATAAGACAGTTGAGACTGCAGTTTGTCAAGTGCTGGGCAGTTTTGTGAAGTACAGTCAGTTACAGTGCTGTGTAGTCAGTGGACACCCATGAAAGAAAACTCACCAAAAACTGTAAGCTTGCCTTTTGCCTTGCTGTTGTGTGTTATATTAGATCAGGTACAGTATTCTTTAGTGTGATTAGGAAAGCTTAGTTACTAAGAGTTTTTCTAGAATAATGTATTCCTATCCTGCAGTTTAATTTTACAGTTCCGGTGATTGAGTTCTGGTGTTTATTAAAAGCTATTGATTTATATTCTTGTAATCATTTTACTTATTAATAAATGTTTTTCCTTACTTTACATTGTGACTGAAAATCAGTTTTTTTTTTTAACTATTTGAGGGTGCTTTTACCTGTTTGACACTCCCCAGGTCACCTCAAAAGCCTGGTTGCTTATGGTAATGGCTATCATTTATTTTAATATTTAATTTTCATAACTCAACACCCCTTTAGAAGGGCATGAAGATGCTCTGATTGGTGGCAGTGTTACTGTATTACTTTGGGGATAGGACATAGCTGGAAATCTGTGTCAGGCTTTCCCAGAAGTGTTTGGATATGTGAGAATTAAATTTACTTTTGAGTGTGAGTGTATCAGATCTCATAAACTGGGAACACATTGCTCTGAAGTGTATAATAAGAACATTAATTTGGGGTGGACAGAGGTAGAGTCCAGTCCCAGGAAAATAGAGCATGTTCCTGTTGTGGGGAAACTGTGAAATATTACTTCTGTGTAAGTGACAGTCTCACACTGGAGCCAGTAGTGAGGATTGCAGCTCCTTAGTTAATGACCCAGGAAAGTAAGGGACGTCACATTAATTAGTGGTAGTCCAGTGGGATATAGCCGGACATCACATTTATTGGTGCCAGCAGTGTGGGATTTTTAACTGGATTCCAGTAGTCTATGGGTAGTTGTCAGTAAGGTGTGCACTCTTGACAGCCACAAGGCAAACATTCAGAATTTCAATCCACCACAGTTTTATATATATTTTTTAGTTAGTCAGTGATAGCATGCAAGGATGTCAGCAGAAGATTTTAGCAAGCTGACAAAAATCCAATTGGCTAAGAAGTATGAAGCCAGAGGATTGGTGCATTCCAATCTGACCAAGGAGGCAATGATTTCAGCCTTGGTTTCAGCCACAGCTCAGACCAGATGTTCAGAGGATATCCAGTTGGGTGTTGGTGATGTGCAGCCTGCTCAGATGGGAAAATCCACATTTTCTTCGAAGAACCGGAGAATGCATCTAGAGTTGAGGGAGACCGCACCTGGAAGCCCAACGTCTGAAGGCTGAGGAGCAAATGCGGCATTTAGAGACTAAGGAGAAACTGTGCCTAGACACCCATCTGGAGACTTAGCAAAAACAGTGTCAACATGAACTGGAGGTCATATGTTTAGAAGCAGAGGAAGTGCACTAACAAAATTGAAGCCAGCAACTGAAGGATTCCGATGAAATATTTATTACAAAAAATATAGCATCAAATAAAACACAAACCGGTTTCGGCTGGCAGTAAATAGCACAGCCTTCTTCAGTGATACAGAATAGACAAAATGATGCATTTAAATAGTATAAGCACTGCGTCTTATTGGTGCAATTACAATTGCTCATTAAGTCCAGGTGTAAATAATGCTCCTAGTATAGTAATCCATTTCTTTTCTTTTGAATCAAGCAAAGAGTGCCATCCTGTTTTGTTAAATCTACTACCTCTGATTAAATCAATAACTATAAAAGAGAATTTGGCAGTTGTATGTATAAGACTATGTTTATACAAAGCATTGTTTGGCCTTTTGTTCCTGATATTGCTCATATGTTCTGAGACACGCAATTTTAAAGGCCTGGAGGTTTGGCCAACATAAAACGAGCCACAGCTACATGTTGCAAGATAAATTAACCATTCACTGCTGCAGTTTGCAAAAAATGAAATCTCATAAACCCTTCGACAATGTCTGCTAGTAAATTCTTTTGATTTAACAATTTTGTCACAGTTCCTACAATGTCCACATGGAAAACATCCCATAACCTGTTCACCAGTTAATGTAGTTTAAGATAAAGAGGTGTTGTCAATGATATGTGTGTGCTTGTAATGGTTAAAATGAGAAGCCAAATTCCTTCCTTTGCAAAATGAAAACAAGCATTGTTCAGGTAATACCCCCGATAGTTCTGGAATATTGCATAAAATATTCCAATTAGCATTTATACTATAACATGAGAGTATTAGAATTTCTAGCATAGGTTGTCATGAACCTGATTGGCTGTGTAACCCTGTTATCTTTGACTTTGTATTTCAAAAATTCCTCCCTGGGGCATGTATTGACCCAATTAGAGCATGTTCCTGTTGTGGGGAAACTGTGAAATATTACTTCTTAAGTGACAGTCTCACACTGGAGCCAGTAGTGAAGATTGCAGCTCCTTAGTTAATGATGCAGGAAAGTAAGGGACGTCACATTAATTAGTGGTAGTCCAGTGGGATATAGCCGGACATCACATTTATTGGTGCCAGCAGTGTGGGATTTTTAACTGGATTCCAGTAGTCTATGGGTAGTTGTCAGTAAGGTGTGCACTCTTGACAGCCATGAGGCAAACATTCAGAATTTCAATCCACCACAGTTTTATATATATTTTTTTAGTTAATCAGTGATAGCATGCAAGGATGTCAGCAGAAGATTTTAGCAAGCTGACAAAAATCCAATTGGCTAAGAAGTATGAAGCCAGAGGATAGGTGCATTCCAATCTGACCAAGGAGGCAATGATTTCAGCCTTGGTTGCAGCCACAGCTCAGACCAGATGTTCAGAGGATATCCAGTTGGGTGTTGGTGATGTGCAGCCTGCTCAGATGGGAAAATCCACATTTTCTTCGAAGGACCGGAGAATGCATCTAGAGTTGAGGGAGACCGCACCTGGAAGCCCAACGTCTGAAGGCTGAGGAGCAAATGCGGCATCTAGAGACTAAGGAGAAACTGTGCCTAGACACCCATCTGGAGACTTAGCAAAAACAGTGTCAACATGAACTGGAGGTCATATGTTTAGAAGCAGAGGAAAACAAGAGACAGCGTGAGAAGAATGACAGAGACAGCGTGAGGAGAATGAGAGACAGTGCTGGCATGAAGTGGGGCTTCTTACCCTTCAAGAGGGTCAAGGAGTTAATGGGAAAGGGAATAACTGGACCCCAGAAGCTGTACTGGTCAGTAAACTTTTTCCTCAGTACAAGGATGGGGATGACTTTGATAGTTTTATTCATATTTTTGAGAGGGTATGTAGACAATATGATGTTGACCCTGAGCTCTGGGTTCACTTCCGGAATCCCTTACTCCATGGTAAAGCTGTTCAGGCCATGTCAAAATTGTCTGATGTAGATTGTTTGAATAATGTTAAAGTTCAGAACTGTCTTTTAGATTGTTTTTTTAACACCTGAAACTTATAGAAAAAAGTTTTGAGAACATGGACACAAGGCAGATGAAAGTGTACGTGACTATATTGCTGACTTAAGTACTTACTTTTACATATGGATGAGTGGGTACCAGGTCATGAATTTTGAGGGACTGGCAGACCTTTTGATGATGGAGCAAGCCCTCAGTACTTTGTCTTATGAAATGAGAGTCTGTTTATCAGACTGAGTGCAACTGTGCAGAGGAGTTGGGGAGAAACAGTGATGTCTACTTGGACATACTAGCAAAAGCAACACTTCCACAGAGAAACTGTTAAAAACAAACCACTGAAATGGTTGTGAGAATCCAGCAAAGGTAAAATCACTGTACAGACAGGTCAGTGACCATTCAAAAAAACACCAGGCTGAAACGAATAACTAAAATAGGACCACAGATTTATTAAATATGCCTTGAAGCGCTTTTCGTCTGCTTCTTAAGCAGACTTCTTCAGAATACAGTTAGTAAACCAACCTCCTTCTTTTAAAACAGACAAATAGTCCACAGCTGTGTAATTAATTGTTAAATTGAAAAAATCTTAAAGGCAAAGACCTTTAAATTCAAAGAAATCAATCTGCCTTAAGGCATTAAATGCACATATACTGAACAAAGAATGAAAATTGACATATTATTAATCACAAGTTAACTGACTTGCATTACATATGGTCATGAAATAAGGTTAAATGAAATAAAAATATATTTGATAAAAATACAAAACTATGTTCTGTACTAAAATGCATATAAACCAAGCGATTATGGTAAACATAAAACAGACCCAGTGGGAAAGCATACACAGATCCCAACTAGTAAGTTAAGTACAACCTGTTCACACTAGGCATAACACCAGTACTTACTGGGCATACCACAAATGTAACATCCCGAAACATAAAGGAAAATAACATAATTGTAACAAGTGTAACTATGGAACCTAAAAGGTTAACATTCATAACATACTCCAGTTGTAATATCTAAAAAAGAAAGACAACCGCCCACGTCTACCTTTTAAGACTGTTAAGACTCAACAAGCTGATGTTGAGATGAAACCGCCTACCACTAGATCTCCAGGTATGTTTAAATGTCATGCCTGTAAATTTTGTAACTTGATTATGGAATCTAGTAGATTTAATGTGAACAACTTTGAGTTTAAATTGAAATACAGAAACAACTGTAATTCTAAAATGATAGTATATTTAGCTGCATGTCAGAATTGCCCAGCCTACTATGTGGGGAAGACTGAACGTAAATTGAGGGAGCGTATTTACGAGCATCAGTATGCCATTAAGAAACAGAAATTAACCAACGCCCTCGCTAAACACGTAGTTGAGTTTCCATCTCACCAATTTAAATTCATTGCCATTGACCAGTTAGCCGTGGACAGTAGAGGTGGCCCTGCTTCTCTGAAGTTGTTGGCAATTGAACTGCATTGGCAGATTAGGTTGGAAGCTTATCATGCCCCTGGTCTCAACGAAGCATGTTCCATTTCTTGCTTGTTGAGTCTTAACAGTCTTAAAAGGTAGGCGTGGCGGTTGTCTTTCTTTTAGATATTACAACTGGAGTATGTTATGAATGTTAACCTTTAGGTTCCATAGTTACACTTGTTACAATTATGTTATTTTCCTTTATGTTGGGATGTTACATTTGTGGTATGCCCAGTAAGTACTGGTGTTATGCCTAGTGTGAACAGGTTGTACTTAACTTACTAGTTGGGATCTGTGTATGCTTTCCACTGGGTCTGTTTTTATGTTTACCATAATGACGTTTGGTTTATATGCATTTTAGTACAGAACATAGTTTTGTATTTTTATCAAATATATTTTTATTTCATTTAACCTTATTTCATGACCATATGTAATGCAAGTCAGTTAACTTGTGATTAATAATATGTCAATTTTCATTCTTTGTTCAGTATATGTGCATTTAATGCCTTAAGGCAGATTGATTTCTTTGAATTTAAAGGTCTTTGCCTTTAAGATTTTTTCAATTTAACAATTAATTACACAGCTGTGGACTATTTGTCTGTTTTAAAAGAAGGAGGTTGGTTTACTAACTGTATTCTGAAGAAGTCTGCTTAAGAAGCAGACGAAAAGCGCTTCAAGGCATATTTAATAAATCTGTGGTCCTATTTTAGTTATTCGTTTCAGCCTGGTGTATTTTTGAATGGTCACTGACCTGTCTGTACAGTGATTTTACCTTTGCTGGATTCTCACAACCATTTCAGTGGTTTGTTTTTAACATGTCTACTTGGACCACAGATTTTGAAAAGGCATTCCAAAAACCAAAAGAGATTATTGGGAGGACCTCCTGTGTTAGCCAGCCTAGATTGCAATAAGAATTTATTATACAGGTAGCTGCTTCAAATTATGGGGTTGGGGCTCTGCTCAGCCAAGTTTCCTCAGAAGGAGAAAAATGCTGCAGTGGGGTTAATAATGCTAATGCAAATGGATTGTCCAGGAGAGGAGTGGGTTGATATTTCCAGACAGACCCATTTTTCTCAAGAGTCTTTTTTAAGGGTCACTTTAAAACTGTGCTTGAGTCATAAGGGGGATGTGAAGACAATGAAAACACTGTCATCTATGTTAGCATGTCTGGCAGAGGTGATTTGTGTATATTCTGGATTAACTTGTATGGTATGCCAGCATGTCTACTTGTGAAAATGTAAATAAGTTTTAGAATGTTTAGTATTTCCATGTTTATACAGAATGTTTAGAGAATTTATCAGAGTTCTGATGCATTTCTAACTGTGCATGTTTGACAGTGACATTCTAAATTACTGTGGAGAATCAGCTGAACAGTGAGTGATGTCATAAGAATGTTCCTGGTTGCCAAGTGATTATTTTAACAGCTGACTGACAGAAGAAGAATGTTTTCAAAGAGCTGACTGCTTTTTTTTTTAAACAAGACAGTTGAGAATGCAGTTTGACAAGTGATGAGCAGTTTTGTGAAGTATACTCAGTTACAGTGCTGTGGAGTCAGTGGACACCCATGAAAGATAATTTACCAAAAACTGTAAGCCTGCCTTTTACCTTGCTGTTATGTGTTAAATTAGATCAGGTGCAGTATTCTTTAGTTAGATTAGGAAAGCTTAGTTACTAAGACAGAGTTTTTTTCTAGAATAATGGACTCCTATCCTGCAATTTAATTTTACAGTTCTGGTGACTGAGTTCTAGTGTTTACTGAAAGCTACTGATTTATGTTCTTGTACTCATTTTACTTATTATTAAATGTTTTTCATTACTTTACATTGTAGCTGGAAATCAGTGTTTTTCTTTAGTGATTAGAGAGTGCTTCTACGTGTCTGACACTCCCCAGGTCACTTCTGGCCACTTATGGTCATAGCTATCATTTACTTTGATATTTAATTTTCATAAATGGAAGCCCCTTTAGAAGGGCATGAAAACACTCTGATTAGTGGCAATGTTAGCTTATTACTTTGGGGAAGGGACACTGCTGGAAATCTGTGTCAGGCTTTCCCAGAAGTGTTTGGATGTGTGAGATTTAAATTTACTTTGAGTGTGAGTGTATCAGAGGTCTTGATCTGGGTTACATTGCTCTGAAGTGTATAATAAGAAAATACATTTGGGGTGGACAGAGGTATATAGTCCAGTCCCAGGAAAACAGAGCATGTTCCTGTTGTGCTGTTAGGGGAAAATTGTGAAATATTATTTCTGTCTCACACTGGAGTCAGTAGTGAGGATTGAAGCTCCTTAGTTACTGACCCAGGAAAGTAAGGGATGTCACATTAATTGGTGGCAGTCCGGTGGACCAATGTCACAACCCAATCATAATGTTCTATATTAGCATCAGCCAAAACTGAAAAAATAGCAGACAAATAGCAATATTTTCATCAAGTGTTTTGAATGTTTTCTGGTATACTGGCTAACAAATTAGCCTTTCAAGCAAAAGGTCTAACATTCCATTTCCTAGTATTACTTTGAACATTGATGCTATTTTATTTTGAGCAATTTTTAATGAGGTAAACTACAGGAAGTGGAGTGCTTATGAACTAGAAAGAGTGGTGATTTGTGTAACTAATAAACCATGTTTTTTGGAGTAACCTGCTAGAGTGGACCATTTGGTCATTATATCTATCTATCTATCTATATATATATATATATATATATATATATATATATATATACATACACGCACACACACACTCATACACACACACACACACACACACACACACACACACACACACACACACACACACACACACACACACACACACATACATCCCTCAAAGCCACTTTTGAATCAGAAAAGAAGTTGCAGGCACCCATCTACGTCGCACCCCCAGGCATGCACCAATACAGGAAATGTCACTGGTGCGATTTTATCATTCAAACCCCCAAGGTATGTCTGACCACCCCACAGGTGGCTATTCACATAAAAGACCATTTAAACTGTGAGACCCCCAACTGGTTTACATCGCAGTATGCTCTCAATGTGAAGCATACAACATTGGAAAAAACACAAGACTGCTTAGAATCCAGATAAAAGAACATGTGAGAGCCATCAGGAAAGCAAGACACACTAATCAGGGATCATAGGACATGCTCCTAGTTCTCCAGATTCCAATTTGCAGCAACTGAAAAAAGTCAAAGATCCCCTAGGGATTACTGACCCCCTTTGGAACACAGACAATTTACTGTTAGTTAAAGAGTTAAAATGGCAGATAAAATTGCTAGTCGACAAATCCCCAGATCTAAAGGAAGCCCTGAGAATTTTCAGTGTCCTTAAATGGATTAGGTGGCTCCTTAACCCATTCCCCGTTCACCACAACAGTCAAACATTAAGCCTAGGTTCATGGATTAGAGAACTCCTTAACCCATCCCCCCCTCACCACACCAGTTAAATAATAAGCCTAGGTTCACTTTAAGTTATTTTCTGATAAAGTTCGACTTAAAAATTAACAATGACAAAAGCACTCAAAATGTGGTTTAAATGAGTAAAAGACTGACCAAAACATAGAGAATAGCCCAGTGTCTATAGTCCTTCCAAAATAGCAAAAGTTTCTTAACTTTTGTGTATGTATGTATGGATATATATATATATATATATATATATATATATATATATATATATATATATGTATACATATATATATATATATATATATATATATATATATAGGGATCTATCTACAAGCAACAAACAAAAAGCACACCAACCAACACTAAACCTCCCCACAAACTATCACAGTCGCACACTTACCCTAACCCTAACTCACTAACCCGCCCCAACCCACAAACTATCACAGTCGACACTTACACTTACACCTGCCTGCACATCCTCACTACTACATCCACATCCACAGTCTTTTCCCATGTCGATGTCTCGTAGCGTTTTGTTTCCAGTCGGTCTTCTCCGCTGATCTTAGTCAGATAGAACCATATATAGATATATATATATATAGATATATATAATATGTATATATATATATATATATATATATATATATATATATATATATATATATATATATAAAATCTTAAAACCTCGAAAGAATGGTCGAGACTATATGATCGAATTTTTAGAACTTCGAAATTCCGCACAGAGATCTGCATACAGCACGGAACAGGAGATTTCCTTTTTCCTCGCTGTAGTGCAATCCTGGAGTTGGCATATTTTAGTAGTGGGGGTGTGGGGGTGCAGGGAGCTTGCCCCCCTGGAGAAAACATTGAGAAAGTGGGTTTTTTCTTGTTTTTTTTTTTGTTTGTTTTTTTATGTTAACCCTCCTACTTGGCGAGCTGCCATCTTGTATTGTCTTGGAATTAATTCCCCTGGCTGCTGTGCATGCCTGGCTCTAGCATCGTGTTACTATGTTTGAATCTCCTATCTTACAGTAGAACTGTTAAGTATCTACCTACCCCCAGCAAACAAATCTTTCCTAGCTCCAAAAAAAGCATCATTGCTTAGGGGAAGTTCACTACTAGAGGCAAGAAAGTTTGAATCTCCTATCTTACAGTAGAACTGTTAAGTATCTACCTACCCGGTGAAAGGACCCCCAGCAAACAAATCTTCCTACACCTCCACAGCAAAGAACTTGCCATCCTGCTTAGGAACCCTGTTCACTAGGAGGCAAGAAAGTGCGTCCTATTCTTACTTAGTGATAACACTGCACACTTGTATATTCCTGCTATATTTATGTAACTATACGACCTAGCCAAGCCACCCAGCAGCCATACTCTCCTCCCCACCCCTCACTTCTTATATTTTTCCCTCTCCTTGGACTGTCTCCTGCTACTTGATATCTTGTTCTTCACTCCCTGTGAGGTATCCTGCACCTAGCTACTTTTAGGAGCCCTCGCAAACCCTGTCACCTCTTATCTCTGCTCTCTCACCCCTACTGTAATTTCTCACTTTGCCCACTAGATGGTGCTCTAAACCAGGTCATCTTCTAATACTTCCATCTTTCTCCCGTTCTTAACCCTAGTCTCAGTTTAGCCCTGAGCACTCTAAACTAGACATTGAACCTTCTCTTGGCCACCCTTGTTTTCCTCATAATTAACTACTTTTTTTTCACTAGTACTGTACCTCTGTATCCTTTACCTTCCCTGTTCTTCCTCCCCCCATACCTACTCTTCCCACCTACTGCTCCCAGTAGTCAGCAGCCCACTGATTGTTTTTTGCTGCCATTCATCACTGACCTGTTCTTCCCGCTCCGTTTGCCCTGCGGGCTCACTCTGCTCCACTACCTTATCCCCAGTTCCCACCCACCCCCAGTGCTCCTAGCCATATACTTCTGTAGCCACACCCCCACCCATGATCTTCCTATCACTACCTACTTCCACCTAACAATCCCACCCCGACCTCTATATCACACTAATTAGTTTATTACCTCTTTTCATGCCCACTCCCTAACCTATTCACAGAACACCCTCCATTACTAATATTTTCAGTTTTTCCCTCTTAAGCCTCATTTATTTCATTTAACTGTACTCTTCTACCATTAACCTTCTCTTCCTCATACTGCACTTTTCTCCTTCTCCCTCATTTCCCTTATTCTATTTCTCTCCTTCACTCAACAAACTCCAACACCTTACCTACACAACCAAATGGACCCAACACTTAAGTATTATCATGCTAACCTGCTACTCTTAATTACAACTCTTGCTTCTCTTACAATACCATACACACTTACCTCCATTGAACACTTTTCCCTTCCTGGACATCGCCATCCCTACCAAGAAACTTTACCTGTTTCTCTCATTAACTCCCTCAACCATAGTAACATAACCTCTACCTCCATCTATGTACTTCCAAAGTACCATAGATCTACCCATATTATTTACTTCTTTATCAAAAAAACCCAAACTACTACTACAAAATCCTTAAACTTGTTCAATATCCACAGCCTCACCCACTACTAGATGGCAATATTCATCCTAACCCTGGCCCCAACGCTGATATTACCAATAACCCACCCAACCTAACTACTCCAGCTACCTCCACCCTAAATAGATCATCCAACTCCCTCCTGATAGATCACCTCAACATCTGTAGCATTAATAATAAAATCACCCACCTACATGCACTCTTAGATGTGCACTCATTTGATAATCTCTGCATTTCAGAGACATGGCTAAAGCCCTCAACTCTGGACCACGAGATCACCCCTCCTGGATACATCCTGAGATGTGACTGGATAACCAAAAAGGGTGGAGGGGTAGCCATTTTGTATAAATCTGAACTCCAACTTTCACCCTTCAAACTGCCCCTACCCTCAGAAACTAATTCTGAAACCCTTACTGCAAAACTACAAACAAATAACTCCAAATCTATCTATCTAATTTGCACCTATCTCCCCCCAGGAAATAACATTTATACTCTTGAAAAAATACTTAGTTACCTCTCTATCCACCTACCCCAAGAAACCATTGTGTTAGGTGACTTTAATATAGACTGGGCTACCTGTAATTCCACCAATCCTACCAATCACATAAATCTTTATGGATTCACACAAATAATAACCACACCTACTAGAATCCACAAACCAAACAGTAAAGAAACCATCCTTGACTGGATCCTTCTAAACAGTCACCTCGACTCTTATAAACCAGGTACCCTTCCGGGTGATATCACTGACCACATGTTAACCTATATCAAACAAAAAAATTACATCCCCAACACCAATATTTTTAAAACCTCCCATTCCAAGAAATTCTTTAAAGTACAGTTTTGTACCTACCATAAATGTAGATGTCCGATAGACATGCAACTGCAGTCATAACATGTGGGTTGTCCTGCCTCAGGCAGCCCTCAGTCGGCCGGATTCCAAAGTCTGGGTCCGACGTCGGCTGATGTTGCATTTCTCTCCGACGTCAGAGCGGCTGGAGTACATAAGCATCAGCCGACGCCATTTTCTTCAGTGTTTCTTGCCCCAGATGCCAGGTGCCCTCCAAGGAAGGCTGTAATCAAATTGGAAGACAAAAACAGGATTCCAAACAAATAAATGAGCAATAAAACAAATACACCATAACAGATATCCCCAGCTAAGAGTAACAGGGATAGGAGTGGACCCTAGGCATAGAGGGGTATGGAGGGAGGAAAATCTGACTGCAGTTGCATGTCTATCGGACATCTACATTTATGGTAGGTACAAAACTGTACTATGTCCTTCAAGAATGCAACTGCAGTCATAAGATGTGGGTAGAATACCATAGCTTAGCTGGGGGAGGAGGAATGCTCTAGGAAAAAGATGGTGTGGCAATCAAACCCTGCAGGACTGCCGAAGTAAAGCCTGCTCTGGATATGGAGTATAGAGGGAGATTGTAGTGTTTGGAGAATGTATGCATGGAGCTCCATGTAGCAGCTTCTAGAATGTCCTTAGTAGGCACCCCTCTTAAGAATGCTGTAGAGGTGGCTGTAGCTCTGGTGGAATGTGGTCTGACATTGGCTGGAACAGTCTTTCCATGAAAGGAATAACAGAATCTGATGCAATGTCCAATCCATTTTGAAATAGTCTGTTTTGAAATTGCTTTTCCTTGGACTGCAGGGCGTAAGCTACAAAAGTTGTTCAGACTTCCTACTGGCCTTGGTTCTGTCCAGGTAGTATCGGTTGTCTGTGAATGTCCAAGGTATGCAACAGTCTTTCCCCTTATTCTCAGGATTGGGGAAGAAAGCAGGCAGATGAATGGCTTGATTTAAAGAAACCCTAGATACCACCTTTGGCATAAAAGTAGGGTTGGTCCTTAATGAAACCCTGTCTCTGTGAAAAATAATGAAGGGTGGTATTGCCATTAGGGCCTGTAGCTCTGAAACCCTTCTTGCTGAGGTAATTGCCAACAGGAAAGCTGTCTTCCATGAGAGAAATTGCAAGTCAACTGAAGCTGCTGGCTCAAATGGAGGTAGAGTCAGTTTTTCTAGGACAAAATTGAGGTCCCAGGCTGGCACTGGGGCCTTTCTTGGTGGCTTAATGTTCTTGATTCCCCTGAGGAATTGCCTTAGTAAAGGGTGTGAAAAAACAGGAGGATCAGTGTTGTATCTAGCTGAAATAGCAGATGCATGTATCTTTATGGAAGAATATGAGAGGCCGTTCTTTAACATATCTGCCAAATATTCCAAGATGAGTGGGATGTTCAACAATGATGCATCATGTCCCTTGCTGGTATTCCAATTGCTGAATCTTTTCCACTTTGCTAAGTAAACCTTTCTGGTGGATGGTCTTCGAGCTTCTGTTAGTATCCGCTGAACCTCCTTGGAAAGAGATAGGCTGAAGTTATTTATGGGATCTCCCAGGCTGTTAGCTGCAGTGTCTGAAGATTTGGATGCACTGTTTCGAAATTGTGTTGTGTCAAAAGTAGAGGCCATTGGGGAAGGGCCCACCTCCTGGTGTGACATATGCTCCGTAGTAGTGGGTACCAGTGTTGTTTTGGCCAGTCCGGAGCTATTATGATTCCCTTGGGTCTCTCTGCTTTGATCTTTAGTAATACTGAGGTCATCAGTGGCAGAGGTGGGAATGCATAGATTGTTAGGGAGTTCCAGTTGAATGAGAGAGCATCTATTTTCCAAGCTTTTGGATGGTATGTCCTTGTGCAGAATTTTGGTAGAAGATGGTTGAGGTGAGAGGCAAATAGGTCCACTTCTGGCTTGCCCCATGTCGAAGTGAGTTGTGTGAAGGTCTTCGGATGTAACCTCCACTCGTGTGGATCTGTGAAATTCCTGCTTAGGCTGTCCGCCAACACATTGTCTTTTCCTGGAACAAACTGGGATTGTAACTGGATGTTTAGGCTCAGTGATTTCTCCCAAAGATGCATTGTCAGTCTGCAAAGGGGGTAAGAGTGGGTGCCCCCTTGCTTGTTTATGTACCACATCACAGTGGTGTTGTCTGTCCGTATCAGTAAATGGCCTTGCTGGAGTTGATGATGAAAGGCCTTGATGGCATGCATTACTGCCAGCATTTCCTTTTGGTTTATATGCAGATGTGTTTCCTTTGGAGACCATTGTCCTTGTATACACCTGCCTTCCATGTGCGCCCCATCCAAGGTCTGAGGCGTCTGTGGTCATGGTCTGTGTTATCTGTGGTTTTTTGAATGACATACCTGTGTTTGCCTGGCTCACCGAGGCCCACCATAGGAATTCCTTTTGTAGGCATGGAATGAGCGGTATGATTGTCTCCAAGTTGTTGCTGTGTTGAGACCAAATGCTTTTTAGGTACCATTGAAGCTTTCTCATGTGTAGTCTTGCTAATGGAACCAGGAGAATGCAGGATGCCATGTAACCCAGGGCCTGTAGGAATCTCCTTGCAGTCATCTGGGTGAGTTTTGCTAAACCTTTGAAGTAATGAGTTAACTTCGCTTGCTTGTTTTCTGTCAGGTAAGCCATCTGAGAGGCTGTGTCTAGTTTGGCTCCTAAGAAGATTATTTGCTGGGATGGCTGCAGTCTTGACTTTTGGAAGTTGACTGTGTATCCCAGAGCTTGAAGTAATCGTATGACATAATCCAGGTTTTTTGTCAACATCAATTTGTCGTCCGCTTGTATGAGGCAGTTGTCCAGGTACGGGTAAATTTGTATCCCCTGGAGCCTGCAATGAGCAATTACTGAAGCCAGGCATTTTGTGAATACTCTGGGCAGTAGATAAGCCAAATGGCAATGCTGAGAAATGTTAATGCTCTGGCCCTGCAAGAAATCTGAGGTATCTTCTGCAGCTGTGTCTGATAGGGGACATGCAGGTATGCCTCCTTGAGGTCCAGAGTAATCAGCCAAGACCCCTTGCCCAGCATGGGAAGGAGTTGCTGTAGAGTCAGCATTTTGAACTTTGATACTATGAGAAAGGTGTTTAATGCGGACAAGTCCAGTATTGGTCTCCATTGAGATTCTTTTCTTGGAACAAGGAACAGTCTTGAGTAAAACCCCTGGTCTTGTTCTTGTTGTGGAACTCTTTCTATTGCTTTCATCCGAGTCAGCAGAGTGATTTGCTTAATAGCCTCTGCCCTCTGGTTTTGTGGTAGGTTTGGCATGCCTTGTTTTCTTGGTAAGGAATGAAAATGAAACCTGTACCCTCGGTCTATAATGTCCAAAATCCATTTGTCCTTTGTCAGTCTGTGCCAATTTTCTGCCCACCCAAGGGAGCTTCTATTTATTCCCTGGTAGGCGGTAGTAGAGGAAAGTCATTGAGATTGTGGTTGTGGGGCAGGTGAAACCCCAAGGCCACTTCTTTGGTTTCCTGGCTGCCATTGTCGTCCCCTGTAAGGGCCTCTGTATTGGCCTCTTCCTCGGCCACGTCTGTTCTTACCCCTTTGAAACTTTTCTGGATTAGGAAAGGACCAGTTTTTAGAAGGCCAATTCCTACTGAATCTGGGGGGTTGAACCTGGAGGAAATCTTTCACCGTCTGAACTGATTTTGCTTTTTCTTCGATGGTCTTTAACACATCCTTAGCATTCGCACCAAAAAGCTTGTTCTTTTCCAAATGTGCATCCAGAAGTTTTGCTTTTACATGATCTGGTAGAGGTTGATCTTTTAACCAAGCATGTCTACGAATGACTGCCCCTGTCATAGCTGCCCTACATGAAGCTTCCAGTGCATCATATCCACACTGCAGGAAGTGATTGCTTACTTGCTGAGTGTTATGTACAGCTTCCTGCAAAGTCTTCCTGTCTAAAGGATCAGGAGTGGCTAATGTTTTTTTGTAAATCTTCTAACAGGTAATCCTGATATTGTAACATATGAAAATGGCAATTTAAAGCTCTCATAGATAAGGTAGTGGATGTGTAAACCTTTTTGCCCCATCTCTCTAATGACCTAGCTTCCCTGTTGGAGGGCAATGGATTTTTAGAGGTGGAGGCTGAAACTCCTTTAGGCCCCTGTGAAATAGTTTCCAAATCAGCAGTATGGGCCCTGAATAAATGGGAATGAGTTTCTGGGACCCTGTAATACCTGTCTGGCTTGGCTGGAGCAGGAGGAAGAGAATCAGGGGTAGCACTAGAGTCAGAATATAAATCATCCAGAACATCAAGTACAGGAGGAATAGCTAAGGGCCTTTGCTGGGGATTCTTAAGGAAACTCCTAAGGCGTTTCCTAGAATCAGAATATTCCTGACCTTGCCACTTGAAATGTTCCCTCATGGTGTGCAGAACTTCCCCAAAAGAAATATCCTCAGGAGGGGAGGCCGAGGGGATGGAATCTTCTGCATCCGAGTCCGAGCGGTGGTGAGACCATCTCAGAGGGAACCGGAGCACTTGCGCTAGGTTTTGTCGTGGAGTCGGTGGTAGACGCGGGCCGAGGATGTCGGTCCCGGTCTTTTCGCTTTTTGGGAGTTTGCGATGTCGGAAGATCCGACGGCATGGTGTAAGCAAATTTATTGGCGAAAAAATCTTCAGCGAACTCCGCCCGGCGCCTGAGAGTGCGCTTGTTGAAGCGAGCACAGGCTACACAGGCCGAGACGTCGTGGTCTGGGCCCAGGCAAGGAAGACAGTAAGAGTGGAAATCCTTATGAGGTATTTGTTTACCACAAGAAAGACAATTGTTAACTTTTTCAGTAATTTCTGACATCGGCTGAGGCAAGAAAAGGTCCCCAATGGGGTACTTAGCTTTTTTGATGACTTCGGTATCGAAGAATACAGGAGCTGGCCGACCGGCACTTGTGAACTGCTTCTGCTTCAGGCACCGCGCGGCAAGAAAGACTGGAGAAAATGGCGTCGGCTGATGCTTATGTACTCCAGCCGCTCTGACGTCGGAGAGAAATGCGACATCAGCCGCCGTCGGACCCAGACTTTGGAATCCGGCCGACCGAGGGCTGCCTGAGGCAGGACAACCCACATGTTATGACTGCAGTTGCATTCTTGAAGGACATCCCTGACAGTTTCCAAAATGAATTTAAAGCATGCAACTGGTCACCATTGTTTCATCTTGAACTTGATGAAGCAGTAACCTACTTTAATACCAGATTTTTTCAAACCCTTGACTACCACACGCCCCCTATCACTTGTCCCGAATAAGGAATAAAACTGCCCCCTGGCTCACAAAGCAAACTACAGAAAAGATCCTCCTCAGAAATAAAATTTGGGCCAAATGTAGAACCTCCAGAAACCCAACAGACCACCTCTACTTTAAGCAGTTAAGAAATGCCACCAAGAAAGACTTTCTCAAAGACAAAAAAGACTATTACCTCCACCTACAACAAACCCACCAACAACATCCACAAAAATTCTGGTCTGGCATTAACAAGCTTCTTCAACCTGGGCACTCTAAAACTCCTACCCCTTCAGGATTCAACCAAAATAACTCTAACCAAATTCCTGATGCTTTTAATAACTATTTTACTGATGCCATTCTATCCCTAGCTAATACTTTACCATCCACAACCAATCCCCCACTAAATACCACTAATACTCCATCACCAACCGTTCTTCTACAACATGTACTTACATCCCTCATTTGCAAACTCCTTCAAAAACTTAAGCCATGTACCCCTTTCTGCTGCCGGTCTTTCAGCTGAATACCCGCAAAATGCAGCTAAAGCCATTGCCTATCCCATTATCCATCATTATAAATAGAACAATTTTAGAAAGCAAAATCCCTTCATTATGGAAGGTTTCCCACATAATCCCCTTACATAAAGGCGGCCCATCTTCAGAACTCTCCAACTTTCGGCCTATCGCCTTACTCTCTCCATTAGCTAATATAATGGAAAAATGTATACACAGACATCTGCTCGACCACCTGCTCCAAAATAATTTACTTGCCAACTGCCAGCATGTTTTTAGGCCTTACATAGCACAACATCTGCCCTGCTATCCTTCTCTGACACCATTAACAAAAATCGAAATGACACTTTTTCCTCAGCATTATTCATTGACCTCTCAAAAGCCTTTGATATGGTGAACCATCACATACTTATTGACATTCTAAAAGCTCAATCACTTCATCCTCAAACTTTACAATGGTTTAAATCCTATGTAGATAATACACGACAAGCAGTACTTTGGGAAAATAATCTTTCTTCATCCCTCCCTGTGAACATTGGAGTACCACAAAGCTCTATCTTAAGACCCCTTCTATTCTCTTTATTCATTAATGATCTACATACCAACATATCCCAAGCCACCTGCATACAATATGCTGATGACTCCACCTTAATTTGTTCAGCCAAGTCCATAACCTCTCTCCAGTCCCTAACCCAAACAGTATTTAACAGTGTTGAACACTGGTTCATGAAACACTGCCTTCTTCTCAACCCCAAGAAAACAAAACTATTGCTCTTTGCTCCTACTCATAAGTCACCTCAATTGCACTTCACAGTAACTTCTAACAATGGAACCAAAATATCCCCTGATACTACTACCCATCTACTGGGGGTAACAAATGACAACAACCTTAGCTATGATGACCATATTAACTCCACTATTAAGTCTGTCAACAAAAAACTAGGCACCCTCTACAGAATCAAAGCCTTCCTCACCCCTGTAGCGAAAATCACTATTGCTCAGACCCACCTTATATCCACCCTGTTCTATGCTTCAGCTATATACACCAATTAATCTAAAACCAACCTCTCCAAACTTTCCACCAGTTATAATAACATAGCCAGATTTGCCACTGGCTCCCCATTTAGAACTCATCAATGTCATACCCTCAAACAGCTGGGATGGTTAGAATCGGAGAACCAACTACTTTTTCAACAACTTGTTATCACCCAAAAGATCATTTACTACCCTAATAACACCCCAATCATCACTAACCTCATCACTCCCTACAAAAATCTTACAACACTACGCTCAGCAAATAAACTCCTAGTCTCTTCCATTAAATCCAACAACAAAGCTGGGGACTCACTTTTTACCAACACCATAGGGAAAAGTTGGAACCATCTCCCTAGTGAACTTTCCAACCTTTCTTCTTCTCTTCTTTATAAGAAGCATCTTAAAGAATATCTAAAAACTCACTGGCTTTGCCCCTGTTCCAACCCTGACTGATATCTCTTTCTTGCTCTCTCTCTTCACTTCTCTACTCCTCTTTTCTATGTTGCCTACCTGTAAAAGGTCTTCCTTTTTAAAACTCAAGCGACTTCTATTATTGAACCCAAAAAAAAAAAAATTATTTATAAATCTCATTCATTATTGTTCATTGCTCTCTCTCAAATTTTTGCTCTTTGTATTTTTTTTCTTAGCTTATATTTACTAAAGGACTATGTATACTTTGACCTCACCCTTATGTAAAAAATGTACCATTACTCACTTTAATATTTTTTTATACTGTATTTTTTTGTTAGTTTTGTCATTGTTTCTGCTTGGAGCTTTTCTCCCCGAGCCTCTACTGAAAATGGACATGTATCCAGTTAGACTAGCCCGGTCAACAAATGTAAAATAAAATAAAATAAAAAATAAATAAATGTTGGATTTAGGAATACCGACATTCTGAAACATCGATCATATGAAATTCGATGCTTCAGATATTCGAGATTCTGAAGTGAATCCATATATATATATATACATATATATATATATACATATATATATATATATATAGATACACACACACTCATATATGTGTGTGCATGTGTGTGTGTGTGTGTGTGTGTGTGTGTGTATGTATATATATATATATATATATATATATATATATATACATACACACACATACACACACACACACACACACACACACACACACACACACACACAGTCTGTGTGTCTGTCTGTGTACAGAGCAATGCTTTTTACAGGCCAACATTGAGGGATTCTGACTAACAAAGTTCACAGATGACTGCAAACTGGGAGCCATTATTGAATCCCCAAATGATGTAGATATTCTACAAAAGGGCCTTACAGAAACAGATGCTTGGTGCCAGAGCCATGGACTCAAGCTCAATGCCAAGAAGTGTACAGCTCTCCCCTTTGGGAAAAAACATGTACTCATGAATTACCACATGGGTGGCAGTGCACTAAACACTGAACGTGTGATAAGAGACTTAGGAACACAGGTGGACAGTGGTCTCACCTTCGATAACCACATTGCTACAACAGTAAGGAAATCCTTCTATGTGGCACACCTCATCACTAAGGGCTTTTCATCCAGAAAAAAGGAGGTCATTGTCCCACTGTACTCATCCCTCATTAGACCCGTCATAGAGTACAACGCCCCTTTGGTATGTACCTCACGAGACATCTGCAACAACTGGAAAGGCCGCACAAACACCTCACTAAAAGAATCACAGGCCTAAAACAGATGCCCTATACTGACCGACTAAAAAAACTCCAGCTATACTCTGTCACATATCGTCTACTCAGAGGTGATCTCTGCTTAATATACAAGGCCATGTCAAACCCAGAGCTGATAGACATGCTACACTTAAAAGAGACACTGAAGACTGGATGGGAGATAGAAAGTAAAAGTAAGATAAATAAGGGAGCAGGAGGGAGGGTCTGAATACTGCAACTGTGAATAGAAGGACATCTACTAGTATGGCAAGATTTTACATAACTGTACTATATCTAGTACAAATAGGTAAAACCTATAATATGGCAGGTGACTCTTTGTTCTCGAATACCGTGGGTAAAACCCGGAACTCTCTCCCCAGTGACTTGACCTACCTTTCTTCACTAACACAATTTAAAAGCAAGCTGAAAACCTACCTTAAATCCCATTGGTTATGTCCCTGTGTGAACCCAGACTAACTACATATTCTTTTTTAACAAAGACACCCATCTTATTAACTGTACATACTAATTGCCTATTGAAAACCATAAAGATATTCTCATATTTTATTAAAATGTCTTCAACATTACCTACCTATAACTAACAAATGTTACAAGTCATATGATTCTGTAAGCAAACATGTTTTGAAGTGAAAATATTTGCTTATATATTTAATGTACCCACATCTGTAAAATCCATCATGTATAAAATTGCTTAATTTTGTATTGTACCTTACCTGTTAAATATTGTTATTTTTATATATACATTTTACTGTGTTTTCGAGGAGCTTTCCTCCCCGGGCCTCTGCTGAAAATGGACATATATCCAGCTGGACTAGCCCGGTCAACAAATGTAAAATAAATAAATAAATATCCTTTCATATCTCTGCTGCAGTATTCATCACTTAAGGGAGAGTACCAAACCTACTGTGAAAGATGGGAGGAGGAAGGCATACAGTCCTCCACAAACCCATGAAGGATAGCCCTGGGTCTGGAAATGACCAACTTGTAATGTTTAGTAAAAGTGTGGATAGAGGACCAGCTATCAGCTTCTACTATGGATCTAATATATAAACCCTTGAAGAAAGCTCCAAAAGAGGCTAGTTCTCTTAGAATGAGGTCATACTGAAGCAGACGGCTGTTTACCATGAAAAAAAATAACTAAAGAAAATGGAGTTGGTTTAGTTAGAAGTAACCAAACCCAATGTTCTGGAATGAAAAAAACAAAACAAAAAGCTGCTCAAATTTGCAGATATCTTTAATTTTATCCAAACAATACCTGAGCTGTCTATGTAGAGCCAAGGTGTGAAGAACCTTCTTACAAGCAGATTGCAAAGAAGGAAAAAAAAGGGAAGGAAGAAGAATTGATGATTAAGAGACAACTCATTGACCACCTTGGGCATAAAAGAAGAATTAGTACAGGGAAGCAACCTGTCCATATGAAAAATCAAAATGAGTGGAGAGACCACCAGAACCTGAAGTTCAGACACTCTTCTGGCTGAAGTAAGGGCAACTAATAAAACAGCTCTAGGTAAAGTGTTTTAAAGTAGTTTTAAAGAAGAATAAGCAGGCTCAAAGGGAGCCTGAGTCAACTTTTCAAGTTCAAAATTAAGGTTCTTGAGGGAGGAATAGGTTTTCTTGTGGGCCTGATATGAAGGACACTTTTAAGGATTTGCTTGCTCTCAAAATGAAAAGCCAATGAAGGACTCAAAAGCAGAGAAGCAGAAATTCCTGACAAGTGAGCTTTAACAGAAGAATATGCCAAGCCAACATGGAGCAGTTTACACACGTAAGAAAGGACCCAAAGGGACCCCCACTGAAAAGGGATCTCAGTGATGCTTGAGACACCAAGCAGAAACTCTTTTCCATGCAGCCATACAGGATCTTCTGGTAGTGGATTTCTTGGACTCCTGCGGTACCCTAAGCAAGAACTCAGAGAAGTCATGCCTGAATGGGATGAAAATTATGACAGGTGAGGGTGAATGAGAAACCCCTTGCATTGTGTGAGAAGATCCTTCCAATGAAGTGACGTGATGATTGCCCCTGGCCTGGTGAAAGAGAAGGAGGAACCAGTGCTGTCTGAGTCAAAAGGGAGTCACCAGCAAGATTCTAGGAGAATCCTTCCTGATCTTGTGTACGGCTCTGGGAAGTACAGGAAGAGTAAGGTAAGCATACAGAAACATCCCCTTCCAAGAAAACAAACCAAATAGCAGAACCTGCATATACGGCAGTGCAGGGCAAAACCATGTACCATTCAAAAAATCATAGCCAGCACATGAGGGTAGGATAAATCAACATGATACTTTATTTAAATAAAGCAAGAAAAAACGGTTTCGGCTACTAAACCAAAGCCTTCTTCAGTGTCATTAAAGTAGTCACCAATTCAACTATAAATATTAATCACTGGCTATGCTCTTGTAGTAACCCTGACTATCAACCATCTTCAGCCCTGTTTCTTTCCTCTTCTAACCAAACTTCCAAATATTTAAATACTTAGTCTTGTAATTAAGACTGACACTATTTAAACTCTAACCTACTTATTGCTTAAATCCTTCAACCTGATGTGAACTATTGTACATAACTCTTACTGTATTATATCTGTTTTAGCTTACTTAAGCAATATTATGTTCACTGTTACTTTTCTTAAGTGTTTTGATCTCTGAAATGTAATAACTACCTGTTTTATTTGGTTTATTAATCCTATATTTACCATGTAACAATATTTTTTATACTTTTGTATATCTGTGTGGAGCTTTTCTCCCCGGGCCTCTACTGAAAATGGATATATATCCAGCTGGACTAGCCCGGTCAACAAATGTAAAATAAAAAATAAATAAATAAATCACAATTAACAACCAAGCATCCAATAGGTTGATCATAATAATCCATTAAGTCCAGGTGGGAATAATCCCCCCAGTCTAACTATCCACTTCTTCTCTTTATTATCCAATATAGTATGCCAACCAATTGGGTTGTTCCTCTTGCCTGAGATGATATCTATAACAGTAAATCTGTAAGTAGCAGATGAGTGTATTACAGAATGTTTATATAAGGCATTTGTAATCCTTTTATGCTTGATATCACTTAAATATTGGCTGACCCAAAATGTAATCACCTTAGAGGTTTGACCCACATAAAAAAGCCCCACAGGAACACATGGCAAGATATACCACCCAGTCTGAGGAGCAATTAGCAAAAAAATTTATATCATCAACCCTGCTTGTATTCAGAGTACTAAAACTCTTGATTTTGTTGATTTTGTTACAATGCACAGAGTGACCACGTGGAAAACATCCAATAATGGCCTCCCCTGTCAGTGTAAACTGTGTCAAGGCCCGAACCTTGTTCAACCTCTGTTTGTAATGATTTAAATGTGACCCCACTGTCTTGCCTCTTCTAAAACCAAAATGGCATCTATTCTGAATGACCCACCACAGTTTATGGTCTGACTGTAATATATTCCAATTCTGATGAATGACCTGACAAAACATGTCAGTGTTCCGACCATATGTAGTAATAAACCTGGGTTGAGAAGGGATGGATTTTGTTTTATCCTGATATATCATAAGATCAGGCCTGTCCCTGCATAATACCTGGTGACAAGCCATGGTGATAACCCCTGGTTTATAACGCCTACATTTAAATCTCTGGACCATATCCTGCCTGGAATTCTCATACTGTTGGGCATCAGAACAAATCCGTTTAAGTCTGATAAATTGTGACTTGGGAATGTTACGGGTGACATGTGGCAGATGAAAACTGCTGGCATGTAATATGGAGTTGTATTGCGGGAACTTGAGAAAAACTTGGGTGTTCAATGTACCATCAACATTCTTAGTCACTAAAACATCTAAGAAAGTTATCCGATGTTGATCATGGTGACAAGTAAATTGTAAACTCCATTTATTGTCGTTAATGTATTGAACACAATTCCTCAAGATATTCTGCATCTCCCATCGATATGAACCAGCAGTCATCTAGATAACGATGCCAAATGTCCAGTTCAGTTATATAAATGTTATGTAGGGCATCACAAATCAATTGCTCCTCTACATACGCCATGAATAAATCTGCGTATATAGGGGCAAATGAGGCCTCCATGGCAGTGCTACGTGTTTGCCAGAAACATTCCTCTTGATAGTAAAAGATGTTCATAGTAAGAACTTTTTCTGTAAGCCCAATCAAAAAAGTATTGAACCCAGGAGGATATAACTCGGAGATCTGTAACCAATATTCCACTGCCAAAAGACTGGCCCAATGCGGGATATTGGTAAAAAGGTCCGTTACATCCAATGTACATAGAAGCCATTCTGATTCAGTTTGGACATCAGATAGAATCTGTAAAAATTCTGTGTTATCTATTATTCTTGCTCGAACATGTTTCAACAAAGGTTTCAAATATTTTGTAAGAAAAACTGATATGGGCTCTGTAAGGGATCCCCTCCCTTAAACATTTGGTCTGCCTGGTGGATCAGTTAGAGATTTGTGAATCTTTGGTAATAAATAGAGATATTGTCTGCTGAGGTCATGTACAGTCATTTGTTCAAAAGTGGTAATGGAAATAATGCCCTCCTCGATCGGCAATTTAATAAAGGCATCAATTTGTTTTTTGAAAAAAAAAGTGTGGGGTCGAGTGGCAGAGGCATATAATATCATCAGTTGTCTCTGGGCTTCTGCATTATATTTGTCAGAATCCATTACCACCACTGCACCACCCTTGTCAGCAGACAATACCACAATATTGGTGTTATTTTTAAGATCCTGCAAGGCTTCATGTTCTTCATTAGAAAGATTGTGAGTTTTTGGAATCCCCTTACCATATTGATCATGTTGATCTTTGAGAACCTGATTCATTGTTGGCATAAAAGCCGATTTCTTAAATCTTAATGCATCGTCATGTACCTTATTAAAGTCATCCTGAAAAAATAACTTGAGGTTTAATAACCATGCAAAAGAATAAACATCATTAACAAAATCTTCCTCTTGTATAAAAAAAGCAGGGACAAGATTCAACCCTTTATTAAGCAATCTAATCTGACTGTTGGTCAAAACCTGTGAAGATATATTCAGTACATTCTGATCAATCACTTCTTGCTCATCATGTGTAATAAAGTTTCCATGTTCGGAATATCTGTACCGCTTTTTATGTTTCTTCCCTGCCCGTCATGTTCTAACCCTAAATGGACATCACTATTAGTCCGTTTGGATGTGGGTGAGACCTGCGTGTGTGCTGCTTCATTATCTGTGAAAGAGGATGAGTCCTCCCCAGATGTGCCCCCAAAGGAAGAGATGGATTTTCTTAAAATATATCTTGCCCGTTTTCTTTTACCAAATTTGGGCAATGAGTTTGCAAATTTAACATTTTTATATGGGCCGAAGGGCCTACCCCTCTCGTAATCACCTAGATCCCTGTTAAATCTGTTAACTTTCCTTTCTTTCAACTGATGTTCCAAAAGTAATACATCCTGACCAAGTTGCTGAAGACATGTATGGTGAATGGTCTGCCCCTCAAATTGTTTGGTCTGTTCACTGAGTAAGGTGATCTCATTCAACCACTGGTCAATACATCTGTCATAATAGGAAGCCAAAGCTTCTACAAAGCCCATTGAGGCTTGCTGTTGTACCCTAGTCCAATGTTCTTCCAATTCCTGGTCAATCATATGCACCAAGGGCTGTGTCCTTGCTCATAATCTCCCAGGACTGATATTTTTTGGCCATGTAGGCTTTAAAAAGCCTTAGATGCCAAACATTGGATCGTAAGGACTTCATACTTTTATACAGTTTAGAAAATGTGTCCGTACAATCAGGTGTATGTGTAGTTTGATCTGAAGTGTGGAAATGCTGTTATTGGTATTTAAACCAAAAATCCCTAGGTCATTGCGATCCGAGGATAAACCATGTAACAACTGATTTAAATCCATTTTAGTACCAAAAAATATATATATATAAAGTAGGACACAAACACTGGAGATGTTGTTAAATATCTAAAGATAGTTTAAATAGGTTGGGTGTATAATGATCAGTATCTGATCCAATAATTATAAAGTTTGTCAAAAATAAAAAAAAACAATATAATATAAAAGGGCTACAAGACCATACTTATGAAAATCCCTCCATACTCAAACAGTGACCTAAAAATTATTATATACCAAATGAGGGAATATTAAACAGACCTGAGAGCACAATAATAGCAATTCAAATAGTAAAAGATACTTGCATCACACTAAAATCAGTAATGCTGTGGCTCCTGATCATAGGTTAGAATTAAATATAGACCCTTATCTACCAGGATCCAATCACAGCCCTTACTGATGTGTATGCCCACACAAAAGCAATCTTTCTAATGAAGAACGTGAAGCCTTGCAGGATCTTAAAAATAACACCAATATTGTGGTATTGTCTGCTGACAAGGGTGGTGCAGTGGTGGTAATGGATTCTGACAAATATAATGCAGGAGCCCAGAAACAACTAGGGGATCAACAATATTATATGCCTATGCCACTCGACCCCACACTTTTTTTCAAAAAAACAAATTGATGCCTTTATTAAACTGGCGGTTGAGGAGGGCATTATTTCCATTACCACTTCTGAACAAGTGACTGTACATGACCCCAGAAGACAATATCTCTATTTCTTACCACACAAATCTCTAAATGATCCACCAGGCAGACCAATAGTTTCAGGGAGGGGATCCCTTACAGAGCCTATATCTGTTTTTCTTAATTTGAAACCTTTGTTGAAACATGTTCGATCAAGAATAAAAGATACCACAGAATTTTTACAGATTCTATCTGATGCCCAAACTGAATCAGAATGGCTTCTATGTACATTGAATGTAACGGACCTTTTTTACCAATATCCCACACTGGGCCGGTCTTTTGGCAGTGGAATTTGGTTACAGATCATGGAGTTATATCCTCCTGGGTTCAATACTTTTTTGATTGGGCTTACAGAAAAAGGTCTTACTATGAACATATTTTACTATCAGGAGGAATGTTTCTGGCAAACACGTGGCACTGCCATGGGGGCCTCATTTGCCCCTATATACGCAGATTTATTCATGGCGTATGTAGAGGAGCAATTGATTTATGATTCCCTACATAACATTTATATAACTGAACTGGACATTTGGCGTCGTTATCTAGATGACTGCTGGCTCATATGGAAGGGAGATGCGGAATATCTTTTGGAATTTGTTCAAAATCTTCTTTCGGCTGTTCCTGTTAGGGGTCGCCACAGCAGATCTTCTGTTTCTATTTCTTCTTGTCCTCTGCATCATGCTCTTTCACACCAACCGCCTGCATGTTCTCTCTCACCACATCCATAAACCTTATCTTAGGCCTACCTCTTTTCCTCTTACCTGGCAGCTCCATCCTCAGCATCCTTTTCCCAATATACCCAGCATCCCTACGCAGCACATGTCCAAACCAACGCAATCTCGCCTCTCTTGCTTTGTCTCCAAACTGTCCAACCTGAGCTGACCCTCTAATATACTGATTCCTAATCCTGTCCATCCTAGTCATACCCAGTGCAAATCTTAACATCTTTAACTCTGCCACTTCCAGCTCTGACTCCTGGCTTTTCGTCAATGCCACTGCCTCCAACCCATATAACATAGCTGGACTCACTACCCTCTTGTAGACCTTCCTTTTGACTCTTACTGGTACCTGTCTGTCAAAAATCACTCCTGACACTCTTCTCCACCCATTCCACCCTGCCTGTACTCTCTTCTTCACCTCTCTTTCACACTCACCATTACTCTGAACTGTTGATCCCAAGTACTTAAACTCATCCACCTTTACCAACTCTACTCCCTGCATCCTCACCATTCCTCTACCCTCCCTCACATTTACACACATATATTCTGTTTTAGCCCTGCTGACCTTCATTCCTCTCCTCAATAAAGCATATCTCCACCTCTCCAGGGTCTCCTCAACCTGGTCCCAACTCTCACTACATATCACAATGTCATCTGCAAACATCATAGTCCACGGGGTCTCCTGTCTGATCTCATCTGTCAACCTCTCCATCACTACTGCAAATAAGAAAGGGCTCAGAGCTGATCCTTGATGTAATCCCACCTCCACCTTAAACGTATCTGTCACTCCCACTGCAGTCCTCACCAATGTCACACTACCCTCGTACATATCCTGTACCACTCTTACATACTTCTCTGCCACTCCCGACTTCCTCATACAATACCACAACTCCTCTCTAGGCACCCTGTCATCTGCTTTCTCTAAGTCCACAAAGACACAATGCACCTCCTTCTGACCTTCTCTGTATTTCTCCAACAACATTCTCAGAGCAAATATTGCATCTGTAGTGCTCTTTCCTGGCATGAAACCATACTAAATTTGTTCAATACATTAACGACAATAAATGGGGTTTACAATTTACTTGTCACCATGATCAACATCAGATAACTTTCTTAGATGTTTTAGTGACTAAGAATGTTGATGGTACATTGAACACCCAAGTTTTTCACAAGTTCCCTCAATACAACTCCATATTACATGCCAACAGTTTTCATCCACCACATGTCACCCATAACATTCCCAAGTCACAATTTATCAGACTTAAATGGATTTGTTCTGATGCCTAACAGTATGAGAATTCAGGGCAGGATATGGTCCAGAGATTTAAACGTAGGGGTTATAAACCAGGGGTTATCACCATGGCTTGTCAAAAAGTATCATGCATGGACAGGCCTGATCTTATGACATATCAGGATAAAACGAAATCCATCCCTTCTCAACCCAGGTTTATTACTACATATGGTCGGAACACTGACAAGTTTTGTCAAGTCATTCATCAGAATTGGAATATATTACAGTCAGACCATAAACTGGGATGGGTCATTCAGAATAGATGCCATTTTGCTTTTAGAAGAGGCAAGACAGTGGGGTCACATTTAAATCATTACAAACAGAGGTTGAACAAGGTTTGGGCCTTGACACAGTTTACACTGACAGGGGAGGCCATTATTGGATGTTTTCCATGCGGTCACTATGTGCATTGTAACAAAATCAACAAAATCAAGAGTTTTAGTACTCTGAATACAAGCAGGGTTGATGATATTAATTTTTTTGCTAATTGCTCCTCAGACTGGGTGGTATATCTCGCTACGTGTTCCTGTGGGGCTTTTTATGTGGGTCAAATCTCTAAGGTGTTTAAATTTCGGGTCAGCCAATATTTAAGTGCTATCAAGCATAAAAGTATTACAAGTGCCTTATATAAACCTTCTGTAATACACTCATCTGCTACTTACAGATTTACTGTTATAGATATCATCTCAGGCAAGTGGAACAACTCTATTGGTTGGCATACTATATTGGATAATTCTTATCTTGTTCTAAACCCTAATAAAACAAAACTGCTATTTTTCCCTCCCACGCAAAAATTGCCAATGATATCCTTCTCCGTTATCTCTAAAAATGGCACTAATATCTCCCCAGACATCCATACAAAATTACTTGGAATAATCATAGATAATAATCTTAAATCTGATGTCCATGTAAATAAAACCATAAAAACCATCAATAAAAAACTGGGCTCACTATAAATAAAGAAAATCATTTCTAACCCCACCAGCTAGGACTGCTATTGTCTGCTCCCATATCCTCTCCACCCTCTTCTATGCCTCCCCAATACTGACCAACTTAAACAAAACAGAACTCAACAGACTTTCTGCCTGCTATAACAGCATAGCTAGATTTGCCACTTGGCTGCCCTACAGAACACATCACTGCACAAACCTAAAAAAAATCTAGGATGGCTAGAGCTATCAAGGCAAATTCAGTACAACCAACTTATTGTGGTCTTCAAAGTTCTTAACCAACCTGACAATACCCCTGCCTTAAGTAATATCATCAGACCTCACTCCAACAAAAGATCACACAGATCATCCAGTAGAATTGTAGTTTAAACCACAATAGCTAATAATTTAGCTGGGAACTCCACGTTTGCCAACTCTGCAGGCAAAGCTTGGAACTCACTACCTCAAAACATTACAATAAACACTACCCTTTCTAAATTTAAGAAAGCCCTCAAGCAGTACTACTTGACTCATTGGCTTTGCCTCTGTACCAGGCCTGATTAATACCTGGTAACACTGGTACACCTATGTATCGTTAACAATTCTTTTTTAGTTAAGTGTCACATTAATTCTACTGTTTCGTAAGCAAAACTTCCAGATGTAAAGCATGTCAGATGTCCTGTACTTTATGTGGCAATATGACTGTAAATTAATGTACTTTAATGTGTTGTATTTAAGTCTCTTTTTCTGTATTAAATCCTTTGGAGCTTTTCTCCCCGGGCCTCCGCTGAAAATGGACATGAATCCAGTCGGTCTATCCCAGTCAACAAATGTAAAATAAAATAAATAAAGAGAAGAAGTGCATAGTTAGACTGGGGAGATTATTCCCACCTGGACTTAATTGATTATTATGATCAACCTTGGGATGCTTGGTTGTTAATTGTGATTAGTATTTATAGTTGAATTGGTGACTACTTTATTGACATTGAAGAAGGCTTTGGTTTAGTAGCCGAAACTGGTTTGTCTTGCTTTATTTAAATAAAGTATCATGTTGGTTTATCTTACCCTCGATGTGCTGGCTATGATTTTTTTGAATCTTCCAAGAAAACAACATGGTTGTCCACATAAATGCATAAATGCAGATGTACCCCATAGGAAGAAGTAAAGGGCAAAGCACAGAAATAAACACATGGTGGAACCATAATATCAACAAGCTTTATAACAGAAGGAAAATAACTTTGACGAAAAGTAAGAAGAGTAATTCCCAGAATATTAGAGCCCTTGTCACTGAAATAATCAAACAACCCAGGAGCTTAATAAAATCCACCAAAGCCAAGTTTGAGACTAAAATAGCAACACAAGCCAAAGACAATCACAAGGCATTTTTTAGTCACGTTTGTAATCTCAAAACAATAATAAAGCAATGCACTGAGCTGACTGTGAACAATGTTACCTACATTGAGGCTAAAGATATAGCTAACTTACTGGCTGATAAATTTAGCTCTAACTTTCCCTTCTCTCCCCTCTGTCTGTCATTCAAGATATACCTGAAACTGGTTTACCTCTAACTATCACACAAGACCAAAACTTAACAGTTCTATCAAAAGCTAAAAATACTACATCGATGGGTCCTGACAATATCTCGGAATGCATCTTAAATTGCATAAAGTGTGATTTAGTCATACCCCTACCAACACTTTTCAGTCTCAGCCTCCATACAGATTTTGTACCAAGTGAATGGAAAACAACCACAGTCATTCCCCTGCATAAGGAAGGACCTTCCACAGACCAAGGCAATAAAAGACCCAAAAGTCTGACCAGCATCAAAGGCAAACCCAAAGAAAGACTTATCATGGAGCTAATCAATTAGGACACTGGGAACCTCCAAACACTGGACCCGTCTCAGTTTGGATTCATCAAGAGCAGATCATGCATACTTAATTTAGTGGATTTTTTTCTGAAAATGTCACTAAAGCAATGGATGAAGGCAAAATGGTACACACCACATACCTCAACCTGGCCAAAGCTTTTGATACAACTCCCCACTCAGGCATAGTAGAAAAGCTAAA
The DNA here is from genome assembly GCF_019279795.1 of Protopterus annectens. Classification (NCBI taxonomy): domain Eukaryota; kingdom Metazoa; phylum Chordata; order Ceratodontiformes; family Protopteridae; genus Protopterus; species Protopterus annectens. The sequence goes on along the minus strand of NC_056737.1, from coordinate 1,600,177,557 downwards.
TAAACTGGGGGGAAAAAATATGTCACAGGCTGGATTGCCAACTGGCTCACAGCTAGGATTCAGATAATCAAAACAGAGGAAGTTACCTCCACAAAGAGACCAGTTTGCAGATGAATGTTCTGTGCTGGGACCTCTCCTGTTTGGCATCTACTTGTTTGACGTAAAAGTCAATATCAAAGGGCTCTGGCAGATTAAGATTGAAGATGACTGCAAGCTAGGAGAGTCAATGAATCCTAAATGACTCTGCCATCCTGTAGGAAGGTTTATCTAAAATAAATAATTGATGTCAAAATCATGGACTAAACTAAATGCCAAAAAATGCATTATTGTATCCTTTGGGAATTCAGCTACCCCAGGCAGCTACTACATTGACAATACGCCCCTAAGAGTTGACCCAGTTGTTTGGGATTTGGGAACTTATGTCGACAGTGACCTAACTTTTGGCCAACACGTGTCTACTGTTATAAGTCCTTCTATATGGAACAGCTTATAAACAAAGAGATTGTGTCTAGATCCTGGGATGTCATGTACCATCCCCTGAACATTATTAAAAGCCTTCACTTTTTAGTTAACTGGTCAATCATAAACATATTGAATCATATAGAATTAAGTTCAAAAGCCCTAGCTGACAAGGTAGCAGAAGTGTAACTTTTTACCCCATCTCGATAGCATATGCTGCTGCTGCTGGGCCTGGAGGGGTTTGGCGGCAGGCATTTTAAGGGAAGCTTTGGCTGCTTTGGCCTAGCCGAGCTTTATAGACATGGCTGCAGGAGGCCTAGCAGCTCAGCAGGGGTTGAAATATCCTTGGCATGTTTCTGATAATTCCAGAGACATGCAACAGAAGGCTGGATTTCAGAAGCAGATTCTACCAGCAGGCTAGACAAGCTGCTACGTCGTGGTCTGGGGGCAATGTATACAGTAGGAAGGGTGGATTTTTTTATGGTTGTTGTTTCCCTACAAGATAAACAGTTATTCACTTTCTCTGACATCAGCTGAGCAAGAAAGAGTCCCCAGGGTTCTCTGATCTGGCCGACCCCCGGCCGCGAACAGCGCTACTGCCGAGGCGCGCCAGGAAGAGAAGACTGGGAGAAAATGGCATCGGCTGATTATACGATACGAACAGCTATGCAGCTATCGCGTGGTTGAAATACATCATCCCGAGGCCAGACCCAGACTTTGCAGATGCATCCTTGAAGGACATCACCCACAGCGATACCTTGCTAAAAGGATACATGGCCTAAACAGCATGTCCTACATGGACCGACTCAAAGCCCTGTCACTATACTTGGTATCCTACAGAGTCCTAAGAGGTGACCTGTTTCTGGAATACAAGGCATCCTCCGGCCCATTACTGATGGACTTACTGCACATCAAGTCAAATGGCATCAGAATTACTCAGTCTAGGGATCTAAATCTCTTCTGCAACATCAGTAGAACAGTCTGGAGGGGCAGGTATATTTCGCAGAGGATTCCACTACTGCGAAACAGACTTCCCATCCACATAAAACAAAAGTTCATCCCTATCCATTTTTAAGTTAAATTTAGAGCTATGGTTGGAAAATAGAAAATTTACTCCAGACTACCCCATGTACTAATAATTGACAGAGGCAGTTCTTAAATGCTTTATGCCATGCATGGGTCCCATCAAATTATGCATGGTATGATCCCAATTATTCTCATTAGGGGTCTTAGTTGTCTTCTGGATTTTCCCGGTTAGGGGTTGCCACAGCGGAACTCTGGTTCGCTAATGATTGGCAGTAGATTTTTACAGTTCCGAGTTGCCGCCCGACACCCAACCTTCAAAGAAAGCACACCCATTCACGCACACACCTACCTGCATGTCTTTAATGTCATTCGATCAGGGGGAGGACATGCAGACTCCACACAGAATGTGCGCCAGCCGAGAATCAAACGGGAGAACCTCTTGCTGTGAGGTGCCAACGCTAGGGGTAATATATAATTATCAACCATGGGATGGGTAAGGCCAATCTATAACCAAATGGGATAGGTTATTTTGAGCACAAAAATGGAAATTGGCTAAGATTAAAATGGCCCGCAACGGCAGCTAGCCTAGTACTTACCTGTGAACTTATAAAACTGCTTGATATAGGACAGCATAACTCTCCAGAATGCCCTTAAGATCCTCGCTGTGCCAAACTTAAATTCGGGCAGTGGACCTGGTATGACTGAAGTGACAGTAGATCAAGCAAATGACATGGGGCACTGGGAAGGCTATCAAGATGACAGAGAGGCAGAAAAAAAGATAAATTTATTAAAAAAAAATATAGTCATCTGCAAACTTGGTTAGCCATAAACCCTTAATAGTAACTTTGACCTCTGAGAAGTAAATGCCAAAGAGGAGTGACCCAAAAACTGAATGCTGGGGTACACTGCTACTGACAGGTCTTTTAGATGAGGTATAGAAACCCATCCTAATTTCCTGGGTTCTATCTGTGTGCCAGTTTGCTATCCATTGAGTTACACAGATTAATATTTAGCTGGGATAGTTCACCCGTGATACCTGAGTGAGGGATCTTGCCAAATGCCTTTATAAGGTCCAGATATGCAGCATGTAAGTACAGTTGCATAAGTCCTACTTACCTTTAACAGTAGATGTTTGAATTTCATACTGCCTCAGTGGCATATGGGGTCTTTACCGGCACACAAACCCACACTGGCAGCATTCCAGAGCTCAGAATCCTCTCCTCTAACTTTCTATGATAAGAGATTGGCTAACCCCTGTCACAGAAAGTTAGTTACTCAATCTTGTAGTGTTAAGTAGGATGAACCAAGAAGGACCAGAAGAAATAATTGCCTGAAACAAACCAGTATGCGTCTACAAAACAAAAAAAAATAACCAAAGCCAACCAACAACACAAGATGTGATACCATTGAACTATATACAAAATATGGGGGATGGTTGCTGCAACTCAGGCAATATGAAATTTGAAAAGCATAATTTATACTGCCTTCAGTGGCATATAGGTAGATTCCTAAAGCGTTCTCTACCTCAGAGGAGGAAGGATAAGGACCCAGGAGACCCGTGAGAATGGTTCTTGCAAAGAACGCTCTGGAACTTGAGAAATAATTCAGTTTGTACTGCTTTGTTGCTGCCTCTAGAATGTTTCTAGAGTTCACTCCTTTTCAATATGCTGCTGAAGCAGATAAAGCTGTGGTGGAATGTGTCTTAACCTTGCCTGAAATGGATTTACTATGGTGGGAGTAACAAAAAAGAATAGCAGAGGACAACAAAATATCAATGAGTTGCTTAGAGACAGGCTGACTCTTCTTTGCTCCAGAATGGGAAATAAACTGCTGTTCGGCTTTCCTGAAGGTCTCAGTTCTGTAAAGGTATTACCTGGGCTGTCTGTACACATCCACGGTATGCATAATTTTCTCTCCCTTGTATTTAAGTTCCAGAGAGAAAACTGGGATATTGATGGCTTGATTCAGGGTAAATTCAGAAACAAATTAAGAAATCAATACCAACAAAAACAATTATTATCGCCACCTATCTCCCTCCAGGCAATAATCTTCCTACCACTGAAAATCTGTTGTCCTGGGCATCTACAATTTCAGCCAAGAAACTATAATTCTTGGTGACTTCAATCTTGATTGGCACTCCTGCTCATCTAGTACCCTCTCAAGCTTCATAAACCTCTTCAACTTCACTCAAATCATAACCTGTCCAACTCGCACAAACATTCCAATAAGCAGTCTACACTAGATTGGATTCTGACTAACAGGCCCAATCTACACTACCATCAGGATGCCAGCCAGACTCCCTTGGTGACCATTCTCCAGCCTTTCTTTACAGAAAACATATATTCACTCAAAGTAATATCTCCTACAAATACATCCGTAGTACAAAAAACTTCTCCTCCTCTACCTTTAACCTATTACTTCAACAATGTGACTGGTCACCACTTAAACACCTACAACTAGATCTAGCTGTCCAATACTTTAACAACACCTACTGTAACATGCTTAATAGTCTTGCTCCCACTAGAAAGATATGTCATAGAGCAAAACAACTAATTTGGCTATCAAATTACACCAAACTGCTACTTAAACGCGGAGATAGAGCAAGGTCAGCTTACCAGACTTCCAAAGATTTGTCCAACCTCTTAGCATATGAACAGCTTCGAAATTTAGCTAAGAAACAAATCAAAAAGGACAAACAAACCTACTTCCAAACCAGTCAACAAAAACACCTGAACAACCCCCACAAATTCTGGAAAAGCATCAATTATCTCCTTAGTCCCAGTCATACAACAACCCCTGCCACTGACCCTATAGCTACTAAATTCAACTTCCACTTTATTAATTCTATAACCACCCTACTTGCCCAGAGCACCCAGCCACTTACCATTCCCACTCCTACCCCAGACAACCCCAATCCTCTCACTTTTAACCCCATTTAAACTAGCTACATAAAAAAACTCCTATCCAAGTTAAAACCCTGCTGTCTTGCTGCTGACCAACTTCCTAATGAATTTCTAAAGATTGTGGCACCTTCTATTGCCTACCCCATATCTATCTTGATCAATCATTCCATTATAGAGCAGTACATCCTTCTTCTCTGGAAAGTATCACAAATCATTCCCCTACACAAAGGTGGTCCCTCCAAGGAACTAACCATCTACTGTCCCATAGCCATCCTCTCCCCCCACGCAAAAATCTTAGAAAAATGCATCCACAAACTACTCCTACACCACCTCCTTTACCTGCTATCTAGCTCTCAGCACAACTTTCAACCTAAACATATTACTAGCACAGCTGTAATATCTTTCACCCACACCATTAATCATCTCCTAGATGATGGTCACTGTCTCGTCTATCTTTCTCGATATGTCCAAAGCCTTTGACACTGTTTCGCACTAACTACTTATTTATTTATTTGACATTTGTTGACTGGGTTAGTCTAACTGGGACAAAGCCCTTTTTCAGTGGGAGAAAAGCTCCACATACAATTAATTTGACATATAATAATACAAAAGATTTACATAGACATAAGTAATAGCAAGTTTAACATACATAGCAATTTGAATATACCTTTCAGCACGAAGAGATACAGAGGAGAGAAACAAGAAACAATACAGCTAGACATTAACTTTTGAAAAGTTTATACAGAAAAAGTAAGAGCAGCTGTGAGTAGGTGAAGAGTTAGTCAAGTATGAAAGGAATTTGTAAGAGTATAGGATAGAAACAGAGAGGAAGGAAAGATAAATATCAGTGTTGCAATAGAGAGAGAGATTAGAAGAAAGGTAGGGTTTCATAGAATTAGAAGCAGGATAAGAGAATAGGATACCTTAGGGAGATGAGTCAACCAGTAGGAAGATAGCATAAACATAGTTTATTTTCCTTGAAGTGATTTTTACTTCTAGACAAACTCTTATCTTTCAGCCTCACTACTGCATCTCTTACCTGGTTTCATAGCTAACTTTCCAGTCGTCAACAAGCAACTAAATGGGCAAACAGTCGTCCCCCCCCATTATCCATATCAGTCGGTGTACCCCAAAGCTCCATTCTTGGTCCCCTCCTCTTTACCATATTTACTAATAAGCTCAGCTCAGCAACTCAACTGGCCCACATTGTCCAGTACGCCAATGACTCAACACTTATATGCTCAGCCCCCTTACCATAAGAACTTCAAACAAAAATGCAAACCTCCTTTCGGGACATAGAAAAATTCACTAACTCATACTTAACCCAAGCAAAACTAAGATTATTGTCTTCAGAAACAAATTATCCAAACCTGGTCAGTTCCCTCTCACAATCCTGTCCTCAAATGGAACCAAAATAGAGCCCAATAACCAGACTAAACTTCTAGGTGTCACAATAGATAATCTAAAATTTGACAAGCATATTTCTCTGACCATCAAGAAAGTTCACACCAAACTTGGCACCCTCTAGAGGGCTAAACCATACCTTACTAAGAGTGCTAGATTAGCCATTATGCTCAGTCACACCTGGTTCCACCCTCCTATATGGATCTCAGCTTTTCACAAACCTATGTAAGACTGAGCTAAATAACCTAGAATCCTGTTACAACAAAATCGCCAAATTTGCCACTAATCAGCCATACAGGACACACCATTGCACTGCCATCTCCTAGCTCAACTGGCTAGAACTCCCTAATCTTCAGTCACTCAACCAATTGGTCATGGCCCACAAAATAATCCATCAACCCAGTAACTGCCCCACTCTCTCTAATCTTGTCCAACCTAGTACCACTTCCCGGTCCCTCAGATCCTCCAACAAGCTAATGCTAAACATTTCCTGCTCTCACAACTACCACGGAGACTTCCTTTACTCCCACAAACTAGCTAAATTATGGAACACTCTTCCACAGCCCATCACACAAAATCCTCACCACCACATGTTCAAACAACTCTTAAAGAACTACCTAGCCAAACACTGGCTCTGTTCCTGTCATTCACCAGGCTAACATCTTCCTACCTCCCTGTACCTTACCTTATTCCTCTACTTGACCTCCTACTATAATCCCTCCATCTCTCTTCAAACTCTGTTGACCCATAACAGCTTTCTTACTGTTTAATTAATGGACAAGGATTTTTTGATTCCAGCCATACTTTGCTGACATACAGAATAGTAATTTACGTCACTGTTTAGATACATCCATACTGTCTCTGAATTTATTCTATGCTCACTGTCTTTGTAATTAGTATTCTGTATAAGTTTACAATGGCTTGCACTGGAAACTCTGTATACTTGTGTACACTGTTGATTTTATTCTGTGCTGACTACTGGATTATAATAATTACCATCACTGAAAGCTTTGTTACTGCATGTAACGGGCCTCCGCTGAAAATGGGCTTCTGGCCCAGTCGCACACTACCCGGTTAACAAATGTAATAAAAAAAGTTTGGCATGAAAGAAGGATTGGTGTGTAAAACAACCATGTCCTTGTGAAAAATCAGATAAGATTTGCCGACCATGAGGGCTTGCAGATCAGAGACTCACCTTGTACATGTCAAAGCAATAAGAAAAACAGTTCTCTAAGTGATAAACTTCAAATCAGCCTGAAAGGCAGGTTCAAAAGGAAATAAAGTCAATTTTTTTTTCAAGAACAAAGCCAGGATCCCAAGGAGGAGGAGGAAATTTCTTTCATGGAGGATCTCAACTGCAGCACTCCTTTCATAAACTGACTAAAAAAAGAGATAAAAAAACTGGGAGATCCATGGGCAGACAAGCTGAGATGGTCACAAGATGCACCCTCACAGATGCATAAGATAAGCCATTGTTGAGTAGCACATGCAAATATTTCAAAACCGGAGGGTTAGACACCACACCAGGGCCCTTAGATATCGCTTAGGCACCACCTAGAAAACCTCTTTCACTTCTAAACATAACATTTTATAGTTGCAGGTTTTCTTGCCTCATTTAAAACCTGCTGCACTTTTTCATAGAACAGGGGTCTACAACCTGCGGCTCTGGAGCCGCATGTGGATCTTCCGCCCCCTCTGCAGTGGCTCACTGTAGCTTTGAAAAATAATGGCTACTCTACTACACAACACACACACATTGATAGTGCTCGAGTGATGGACTTTAAATATTGCTCTTATAAACTTGCAAGAATAACATGATTTCTGTTGCCATGCGTTCCACACACACAGAGCAGTCGAGCGATCCCCTGGCAGCAGCATCTCCTGAAAGGTTTCTATACGTCTCAAAGTCTTACCATAAGAAATCTGGACAGAGCCACAAATAAAGGGGAACAAAGGAATAAAAATAGGGACCGACTTTAAATATTGCTCTTATAAACTTAGAAACGTGCTAGAATAACATGGTTTCTGTTAACATGCATTTTACACACACACACACACACACACACACACACACACACACACACACACACACACACACACACACACACGCACACACACACACACACTTAACCTCTCAACTGTGCAGAATTTTGCAGAATGTTTTGACTTTTGCCTCATATTTTTGGTCTGCTTCTCATAAAATTGTGGTTTTCTGTCAAATCACTGAAAGCTGAAGGCAGAAAAATAGACAGACATTTGAGTTTCAGACTTCATATCCTTCAGAAAATTCATGCTAATGCAAAATCTGTTATTCTATCAACTTTCTAAGTTTGTAAAAGCAATATTTAAACTGTCCCTATTTTTGGGCCTCTGTGCACCACTATTTACGGCTTTGTCCAGATTTCTGGTTCTAAGATGTCAAGAGATATCACACACACACACACACACACACACACACACACACACACACACACACACACACACACACCAATCGAAAAATCCCAACAAAGGAACAAAAATAGGGACAGATTTTAAATATTGTGCTTATAAACTTAGTTATCTTATATTTAGTACAATAACTATATATAAAACTTTATACGCTGTGTTATCTTCATTTTAGGGGTCAGATAGGTTTTGTGGCTCCTTATGAATTTTATTTGGTGGGAGAGGGACCAAAAATGGCTCTTTTGATAGTGAAGGTTGCAGACCCCTGTCATAGAATAAGTGTCTAAAAGGTATCAAGATAGAGTCATCCAGGCTGTCAGTAGCAATTGCTCTAAGCTGGGGTGCACCAGTCGCCTCTGACACTGCAAGAGCAGACTCAGAGTGTGAGGAAGCTTGTAGTAATTGCCTTTGGCTAATTCCATTAAAAATAAGAAGCTCTGCGTAGGCTAAAAGGGGTCAGCACAATGGTCTTTGTTAATTCTTTCCGAATCTTCAGATGTACCTTGCGTATCAGTGAAAAGGGTGAAAATGCACAAAGAAATATTCCAGTCAAAGGGAATCACAATGCTTCTGTCCTTCAAGCATGGCTGTAAAAATGTCTTGAACTTTAACTGTCTGTTTTGAAAGAAGGTGAACAGAATTATTCTGAAGTGCTCTCCACATCCAGATCAAATCCAGGCAGACCTCTGTCCTGAGTTTCTACTAGTGAGAGTCCGTACAGGATCTGCTTAGTCTGTCTGTCACTAGATTTTGCTCTGATGGAATGTACAAGACCTGGAGCATCAGACAATGCTGTAAGACTAGCTCCCAGGCCATCATTGCCAACTGGCAAAGAGGGTATGACCTTGTATCCTTTTGTTTGTTCAGATACCATATGGTTGTGATGGTGTCTGTGACCAATAAAAAGGGATTTGGAGATCATAAGTAGTGAAAAACTTTTAAGGTCTGAATTACTGCCAACATTACTTTGACATTTATGTGCTATGTACTGCTGCTTGGAGGACCCAATTTGCTTTGCGCTTGAACATCACTGGGCACTGATCCGCATGCAAGATCTGAGGAGTCCATCTAGACTGACTGAACTTGGGTTTGGAGGGAGAAGGGTAGGTCTGGATAGAAAGACATCTGTTTCCTCCACCACTTTCCCATTTCACAAAATCCAACATTAGTACCTGGAACTCCAAGAGAAGCAGGTGCTGAGTTAAAGTAGTACTTTATCTTTCACATGTGGAATCTGGCCAATAGTGTCATAAGGATCACTGATGCCATGAGGCCTAGAATTTTGAGAAACTCTTGTGGAGGCAGCTTCTTGAAGACAGAAATCCCTAAAATGATCTGAACAGTCAGGACTTTGTTTTCCTGTAGAAAGGGCATATTTTTTTTCTGTGTCCATCATACAAATCAGGAAGATACTTATAGGTTCCTAGATAAGTACTATGCTATCTGCCCTACTGGGCCATTTTATGCCTAACCAATATCCCAAAGGTGAGAATTAAACCCTGTACCTTGTGTCTGTGAGGTAAACACTTTAAACACTATGCCAACCCTCCCCCTAAACAAGATGGTACTGCATGAAAGATCAGGATTCGCTGATTGTGCCCCCTGCCCAACATTTTGCACCCGGGGCAGTTGTTCCTCTCAGCCCACTCTAGCAATGTTACTGCTAGTCAATTTCCATTTCAAAGATGAAAATCAAACCCTCTACATAGTGTCTGTGAGGTAAATACTTTAACCATTATACCTGACTTGGGTAACAAACTCCCATCCAGTTTTGAACCCCCCCCCAAAAAAACTCATGATATTCTAACCTACTAAATCAATTGTACTCATTACCACATTTAACGTTGTTTCAACAAACAACACCATAATCTCCCTCTCACCTCACACCAAACTTCTGGGAGTTGAACTAGATTGCAACATGAAATTTGATATCCATATATCACAAACTAAAAAAAGCATATAAAAAAAACTTGGAACACTATACAGGAATAAACATTACTTCACGAAAAATACTACATCTACTATTGTCCAATCTCACCTGATCTCAACACTGCTCCATGCATCCCCCATATTCATGAATCTAAGAAAATCTAAGATAGCAAAATTTGAATCCTGTTACAAGAAAGTAACCAGGTATGCTGCAAACTCACCCTTTAGATCACTCCACTGTACAGCACTCAGACAACTGAATTGGCTGGAATACCCCCAACTACTACTCTTTAGTCAATTAACCACGGCCCACAAAATCTTCTATCAACCAGACAAAGCATCTGCCCTGCAAATATTACTATAGCCATACTCCAGTGTCAGAGCTCTAAGCTCTACCAAAAAACCCTCATAAAGATAAATACAGTACAATAACCTCAAGCACCCTAAAATTAAAACAATGTACATCCCCATGATGCATCACATGCTTAGCCAATGCACTGTGATCAGATTTTCTCTTAATATTATATACATGTACTCTAATCCTGTCCCTAAATACCCTGTTGTAGCATCAACATGAAAAATAAATTCCTTCTTAAGGTCTGGATGGTAGAACTTATCTGAATATTTAGATTTGTACATTGAAATGGCCTTATTAATACAGGCATGTTTCGTAAAGCTTGTTCTAGGAATACTCTTTTAGTTAGGTCCAGTATGCATCCTGGATACATCTTTCGGAATTTGATTAGAGGCCAAGGTGTGAGGGCTTCTAGGTTGAATCCCTTGGATGATTGTTTTTTAGAGGAAATTAATGGTCTAGGAACTAGATTATTATCAAGAGGATATGAGGATGAAATATTTGAGAACTTACATGATGTTCATTTTTTACGTGAGGGTGTTGCTGCCCCATATTTTGGCCCATTCAAGGGAAATTTTACCAATAGTAAATGTGACAAGAGCAAATTGCTTAAGGTCCCTCTTTTTTTATACTTCTGACAACAGGCAGTTAGTTGAAATTTTTAGCAGGAACTGGTCCATTTTACAAGTTGACACTGACATCAGTGAGATAGTTGGTGCACAACCTAAGTTCCTGTATAAAAATAGGAAGACCTTGAGAAGACTTCTTTGCTATGAACATAATAATACTGAGTACCTTAAGGGAGGGTCCACTCGTCCCTGTGGAGGATGTAATTTTTGTCCCTGTATTAATAATTCAGATAAGTTCTACCATCCAGACCTTAAGAAGGAATTTATTTTTCATGTTGATGCTACATGCAAGACATCTAATGTAGTTTATCTAGCTGAGTGTCAAACCTGTCATTCTTTTTATGTTGGTAAAACCAACAGGGTATAGAAAATCTGATCACAATGCATTGGCTAAGCATGTGATGCGTCATGGGGATGTACATTGTTTTAATTTTAGGGTGCTTGAGGTTATTGTACCTAGTATCAGGGAAGGAGATATCAGGAAGCATACTGAGTACAAGGAAACTAACTGGATCATTACCCTTAGAGCTGATAGGGGGAGTGGGCTGAATGAAAGAGCCTCTATTAAACCCCTACGTAGGAAACGCAGGATTCAGAAGTGAATTAACATATATATATTTTTTTTTTTATTTTCGCATCCTTATGTATGTATATATACATGTATTCTCATGTTTGTTCCATATTTATGTGTGTGAAGGGCATGAGTATTTATTTTGCCTGTCACCTTAAGAATTTATTTGGAAGCATTTTTGTGATTGGCTCAATGGTTTTGAATCTTTATAAAAGGACCTTTTTTATTGTCATGTTTTGCAGTCTGAAGAAGCTTTTTAGAGAAAGCACTTACCGTTCTTGTGACTTGCAATAAAAAGTTTTTATGCTTTTAAACTTTTTGGAACTGCCTCATTGCTTCGCTGTGATATCTACAGTACTATTTAAGTAATAAGGAATTGTTTAGAGGGCCTGACAAAGGTTAAAGTGTTGCAGTATAAGAGGAAATTCACAAAACAGGAAGAGTTGCTGAGGAAGAAGAAGGGAGAATCTGGATAATATGCATGAGTTTAGAAAGACTGATGTTAAGCAACTATTTTTTTTTTCATAACAACTCCAGAGTGCAAAATGTTTAGCACAATGTCTTAAGTAACAAAAAGTAGAAAAGGTTGTTGCCAAACTTATGAGGGCTATAACAGGAAAAATAACTAGAAATCCTATAGTGGTATTATAGATATTTCAGACATTTTATGAAAATTTGCATAAAGCAGAGAAATATGGAAATCAAGAAAGAGCACAAACGGAAATATGTATGGAATACTTAATTATGCCATGGTTAGAGGTAGATGAAGTTCAACAATTAACAGTTTAAGACAGAAGGAGATGAAATAAAACTGGTGATGTATAATCAATCTGCTGAAAAGTCTGCAGGAACAGATGGTATTCCTGTGAAGGTTTAGAAGTCAAAGGGAAGAAAGTGATAAAGATCTGGAAGGTTATGTTTAACAGTACACTCTTTTAAGGAGGTGAAGCACCAATGTTTTCAAAGAAAGCTATGGCTATATTACCTAAAACACAACAAAGCTTCATGCAGACCCATTTCAATTTTAAACCATGATTATAATGTATTTGTTTATACTAGCTAAAAGAATAGCAAATATGCTGCCAAAATTGATAGATATGGATCTATGTGGTTTTGTGGAGGGGAAGCAAACATTTGACAACGTTAATATATGCGTGAATGGGCGTACCTTTTTGAAGGTTGTGCATCAGGCCTGGCAAGCCAGTACGTAAAAATCAACTGCCAATCATTAGCGGACCGGGGTTCCGCTGTGGCAACCCCTAACCGAGAAAAGCCGAAAGACACAAACAAACAAATAGAACAATGTTGATTAAGAGGGAAACAGAATGTAACTAAATACTGCTGTTGGCAGGTCTTGATGAAAAGAAAGCATTCAACAAAGAAGCTGAGATTTTATGAGTAGGGCAATGGAAGCATTTGCATTTCCTGATACAATAATAAGGTTAATTAAGAGGATATATGAATGACTGGTGGCAAAAATTAAAGTGTTGCTCTCTCTGATACATTGTTTCTGAGCACAGGAACCAAGCATAGGTATCCTCTTTTTCCATTGTTATTTGCTGTATATTTAGAGCCACTGGCAAAAAAATAAGAGACTCAGAAATTCAAGGATATCACTGTTCTGATCATCAAGAAAAGTTGTTTTTATTTGCATATGATATTTTGTAGTTGATAAATTCAGCAAAAGGATATTTCAGCATTGTGGAACATGTTGAGACAGTTTCAAGTCTTTTCAGATATGACATTAATGAAGATAAAACAAAGGCTATAGCTGTAAATTATGTACCCACACATACATTGGTTCAACAATATAAAGACGTTATGTACCTACCATAACGTTCCATGTTAGTTGTCTTCTTCTTGCCTTCTTTCTTGCTGGTTGGGTTCGGAGCCGATCTTCGGCTCCAACTCGGCCATCTTCAAAAGCTCGAGAGCTGCTTACTGGCACGAGGCCCCCTATATCCCATGATGCCTGGTGCTAGATACCCAAATCTCGTTTGGTAAGACTAACTGCAGACATAATAAGAAAGGAATCCTATCCTAGAATGCATAAATCCTACTGGAGAGACTACTAGTCAGAAAGGAATAGCCGGAGAAGACTCAGCCAGTGAAAAATCAAGAGGAACTCTTCTCGGTCCACTAGGATAGGGGGATGGAGGGTGGGACGCAAGAAAGAAGGCAAGAAGAAGACAACTAACATGGAACGTTATGGTAGGTACATAACTTCTTTATGTTAAGCTGTCTGTCTCGCCTTCATTCTTGCTGGTTGGGACAGCATTCCTAGCACCTAAAATCCTGGGTGGCTCATTGGAACAAACTCTTCAGAACAGTGGAACGAAAATCAGCTCTGCTCCTAGAAACCACATCCAACTTGTAATGCGAAATTAAAGTATGTGGGTTGTCCCACGTAGCCACAGCACAAATAGATTCCATGGGCAACCTAGCCTGAAAGGCCACCGAAGTGGCTAAAGCTCTGGTGGAGTGACCTTTTGGTTTGACTGGCAATTCTTTATTCCTCAGTTGATATATAAATGTGATGACAGAAGTAAACCACCTAGATAAGGTTACTTTGGAGACTGGAAGACCTTGTTTACCCACAGCACAAGACAGGAAAAGTTGGTCCGATTTTCTAATGTCCTTGGTCCTATGCAAATAAAAGTGTAGTTGCCTGTGAACATCTAACTGATGCAACTTATATTCTGCGCTGTTGGAGTGGTTAGGAAAAAACACTGGGAGGTCTATGGACTGATTTAAGTTATTCTCTGAAGAGACCTTAGGAAGGAAGGAAGGATTAGTCCTAAGAGCAACCCTGTCATTGTGGAACACGAGGTACGGAGGACGGATAGAAAGAGCCTAAAGTTCCGAAACTCTTCTGACTGAAGTAATAGCTACCAGAAAAAGGGTTTTCCAAGATAAGAACTTCAAGGAACAAGAAGCTGTAGGTTCGAAAAGGGGCAAAATTAGAGAAGCTAATATCAAATTTAGATCCCACGGTGGTGGAGGATCTCTCACTGGGGGCCTGAGCAGAGTGGTCCCTTTGAGAAAAGCTTTACATAGCTTATGAGACATGATACTGTTTTCCGATAGGCCAATGTGAAAATTTTAAATTGCAGCTAACTGAACTCTAACCGTAGCAGAAGCGGACCCAGCGTGGAAGAGTTCTGAAAGAAATTCCAAAATGTGGTGTACAGGGGCGGAAAAGGGGTCTATACACTTAACCTCTGCCCAGGAAGAAAAATGTTTCCACTTACTAGCATAAGTTTTTCTAGTTGTAGACTTATGCGATGACAAAATTATTTCACGCACAGAGGGGGAGATATCTGGAAGCCTGGCTAAAGTTGGAAGTGGAGCAACCAAGCAGTGAGCTGGAGAGATTGTAGGGATTGGTGCTGCCCGCCCAACTGATGAATCAGAAGGTCTGGAACTAGGTCGAGAGTCCAAGGCTGCTCGAGAAGATGGCAATGAAGGAATGGGAACCATATTTGTCGAGGCCAGTAAGGAGCAATGAGGATCATTTTGCAGCCCAATATGGTAGCTTTCTGTATTAGCTTCGGGATTAGGGGAAAAGGAGGGAATGCATAAAGAAGTCCCTGAGGCCAATCGTGGACTAGAGCGTCTCTGGGGGAATGTCTGGGAAGTGGAAGGAGAGAGAAGAAATTGCTGCACTTGCTGTTGAAGGGAGTTGGAAAAAGGTCGCAGCAAGGTTGGCCCCATTTGCAGAAGATTTGGTCCGCAACTACCTGATTCAGAGACCACTCATGAGGCATGAGAATTGCTCTGCTCAGCCTGTCTGCTATGATGTTGGACCTCCCAGGGATGTGCGTTGTGATCAGAAACCGTTGGGAAGAGATCACCCACTGCCAGAGTCTGAGTGCTTCTCGACATAGGGGTTAGGACCTGGTTCCGCCCTGCTTGTTGATGTACCACACTACTGACATATTGTCCGTTTGAATTGCAATGGTCCTGGTAGGAAGAGAGTCCTGAAGAGCTTGCAACGCTAAGAGCATGGCCCTCATCTCCAAGACGTTTATATGCAGATGGTACTTGTGAGGTTGCCAGGTGCTGATAATGCCCCCCACCTGATCAGGGAGGCATCCGTGGTCACCGTAGCAACTGGAGAGGGAAGTACAAATGGTCTGCTGTGGGACACTGATGTGGAGACCATCCACCACGCAAGGTGCTCCTTGCATGCTTGTGTGATCATAATCATGTAAGACATGGGAAGCTGCTGAAAGGACCATTGGGTGAACAGAAGCTACTGAAGAATCCTTATGTGAAAATGAGCTAGAGGGACAAGTATGATCGCTGCTGTCATGAGACCCAGAGTTTGTAGGACGAACCTGGCTTGGATTTTTTTGCATGCTAATAAAACCTTCACATGTTGGCGAATCACTAATACCCTGTCTGGTGGAAGGCTCACTGACATGTCTTTGGTATTTAAATTTGCGCCTATAAAGGTGATAGATTGACAGGGCGACAATGTAGACTTTTCTAAATTTATTGTGATACCTAGCCTGGAGCAAGTCTCGATAGTGCAGTCTCTGGCTTGCAGAAGGTGATGCCTGGTGGTAGCAGTGAGGAGCCAGTCGTCTAGATAAGGAAACACCTGGAATCCTTGCCGTCTCAGGTGAGCGGTAACTACTGCCATACATTTGGTGAACACCCTGGGGGCTGTGGTGAGACCAAAGGGCAGAGCTCTGAACTGATAATGGCTGGCTCCCAGCTGGAAATGAAGGAATCTTCTGGAGCATCTGCCCATTTTGATGTGATAGTACGCATCCTGAAGATCTATAGAGCACATCCAATTGTCCTGACCCAGGAAGGGTAAAATGGACTGTAGCGTGACCATCCGAAACTTTGTTCTTTGTACAGACCTATTCAGTCGGCCGAGATCCAGAATGGGTCTCCAGTCCCCTGTCTTTTTTTTTGTTACAAAAAGAACCTTGAGTAAATTCCGGATCCTTGTTGGTCTGCTGGGACTTGCTGGATGGCCCTTTTTCCTAGCAGTTTTGAGACTTCTTGAACTGCTTGGTCCCTTAGATTGGGTGGAACGTCTGGAAGGGACTTGTTTAACCTTAAGGGAGTGCGAATAAAGGGAATGATATAGCCTCCGGATATAACAGACTGTACCCATCTGTCTTGTGTTATGTCTTGCCAGGCTCTTGAGTACAGCGATAATCTTTTCCCAACTGCCTCCAAAGGTGGGCAGTCGGGCAACCCTTCAGGGATGATGGAAGGGCTTCTCAGAGAAGGATTCTCTGCTGCCCTGATTTTGTGGACCCCCTCTGCCACGAGGGCGGCGTCTATTATTGTTCCCTCCTCTGCCCCTGGAGGGGAACTCACCACGTGTGTCCGGCAAGGCTCCCTGGGATTTCCAGAACCACATCTTCCCACTCTACTGACCCTTGGGATATGGTCTGGAAGGAGTGGAAAAACGGACTCCTATGGCAGAGAGAGTCTTGCCTTCCTGCTCACACCTGGTAAGGGCGTCCTTCACCTGTGATCCAAAGAGAGAGGAGCCATCAAAGGGGGTGTTGGTGAAAGATGCTCAGAAAGGTTTTGCAAAGTTACATAGCCGCATCCAAGCGTGCCTCCTTAGGGCAACACCTGTGCCTGCGGCTCTACTCGCACCATCGGCTGCATACGAAATGAGCCTCATGGAGGAGTTTACCACTGAATTAAGAGTCACCAGCTGGGAGGCTGCCTTAGCCTGGGCCAGCTCAGCTGATGGATCTCGGAGGGTATCTCCAAGCTCTTTAAGGAGATCCCTTTGAAGATGGGTAAAGTGGCACAGATAATTCAGGGACCTCATGGAAAAGGTCGCTGAAGAGAACATCCGCTTCCCATATCTGTCCATCATCCTGGACTCCTTGTTAGGGGGATGGACAGATGAAGTTTCTGCCAACTCCTTCTTTGTGGCCGCCGCTACCACCATGGCATCAACGGGCACACCTTTAGTCAAAAATTGTTTGTCCTGTGGTGCAGTAATGAATTTATCAGGTCTTCTGGGGGTCGGTTCCACTGTATCTGGAGCTGACCATGCCTTCAGAGCCACCACAGACATCAGTGGGTCGAAAGGCGGAAACACCCAGGAGGTGGAAGGTCGGGATTCAAACGCGTCCAGGAATACCGACTCATCCTCAGAAGGGCTTAGGGCAGTCCAGTTCCCCCTCTGCCTAAGCATCTCAAGAATGTCTGAGAAGGAGACATCTTCAGAGGGGGATCTTGGGGACCCTTCCGAATCCTCTAAGTCGGTATCTGATGTGACAGACTCAGGGGAGTCAACATGCTTCCTCTTGCATTTCCTCTTATGAGGTGGCTCCTCTGAATAATCAGGGGAGGCCTCGGAAGAGGAAGATTCACCCAAAGGGGTGTCCTGGAGAGCTGGAACCCCATGCTTGGGGTCTGGAAGAGGGGCAGAGGCTGACGCAGGCACCACAGGGGGAGGAGCCGATGGGGTCGATCATGGGACTGACTCTGGAGCCAGTACACTCCCCATCACCTCGAAGGCGTCCCTGCCCGGACGCAGAGAGGGCTCCGGTTCCGAAGAAACCAGAATCCCTCTCCGCACCGAGGGGGATGGCTCCGAGGCAGATGTAGGAGCCGAGCTCACCTGAGCAGAAGCCCTGAGGGGGAGAGCGGGGTGGGACAAGGGTCCGATGCCACTCACCCCCCTCGGAGCCGATGAGGGAGTCCCGGTGCCCAGATCCCTCCAGGGACGGTACCATGGAAGGGATCGGAGCCGACGACGGAACCGAAGGAGAAGGTATTGGAGCCGACGGTTCCACGACTCAAACCCCAATGAACTCCGGCTCCAAGCTCAAAGGATGAGTCGGAGGAGGAATATCTACAGACGTGGGTGGAGCAGACACCTGATGAGGGGGGCTGGACAACATTTTGGCTAGGGCCTGCAATTTTAGCAGCCTACTGACCAGTCTTTCCAAGTCATGGTCCAAAAATCTTGAGGACCGAGAAGAGTGGGATGAGTGATGACTACACTCCGACTGGAGCAGAGGTGATCTCAGAATCAAATGTATCGACTCCAGAGAAGGAGACCTGGATCTTTTTCGACTCTCAGATGGCTCCGAGGAATGTGTCAGAGCCGACTGGGAGGGAGGAACATCGGTTCCAGCCGGAGCCGGGATGGATGGTATAGCTTCACCCAACAACGGCTCCGAACTGGGAGCCGAAGGTTTAGGTGGCCTGGAAGATTTCACAGGCTGAGCCTTAGCCGGTGAATCTTGGGGCTTAAGCAAACCCCTCAGGATCAAATTGTTTTTGTGCTCCTGCAAGACTCTTGGACTGAAAGCATGGCAAATTGAGCAAGAGTCCTGCAGGTGCATGGCGCCCAGACAATAAACACAAGAAGTGTGACCATCTGTCAGAGACATCTTCTGACAGCATGAGTCACACTTCTTGAATCCGGACGGCTTAGGATCCTTGGACATCCTGAAGGAAAACCAAGGAACAAAGAACACACACAGAAAGGTTAAAGTAACTAACCACTAAAAATTACACACTACAGTTACCACAACCAAAAACTACAAGCACTACTACAAACAAAAACTATAGTTAACTATCACTGAACACTAACAGTGATAATAAAGGAAATTTTTTTTTTTTTTTTTTTTTTTAAAGAAGGAGATAGAGAGAAAGGGTTATCCTCTAACTTAAATGGAAAACCTTTCTGAGGTAAGGAAAGGGAGAGAAGGAGGGAGGGGAACTCTCTAATTTAAATGAGTTTCTGAAGTAACAAGGATTAGGTAGAAACTATCTACAATACAACAGTTTTATGTAACGACTAATTCTACACTAAAAACTGACAGTTTTATGACAAGGAAAAATTATAATAATAATGTTTTATACAACTTGAGTCAGTACAACAACCTCGCAGCAAAAGTGGCAAATGAGATCTGGGTATCTAGTGCCAGGCATCATGGGATATAGGGAGCCTCGAGCCAGTAAGCAGCTCTCGAGCTATTGAAGATGGCCGAGTCGGAGCTGAGGATCGGCTCTGAACCCAACCAGCAAGAATGAAGGCGAGATAGACAACTTAACATCAATATTTATGGTGTTACAATGAGTTTAAATACTTAGGAGTGTATATTAAAAAGGATTCTGTTGTGGCAGGTAAGGATATGTGGAAAAATAGAAAAATGCAAAAACAGAAAACCTGGAAGCTCTTGTTTATGGCTACAGATGGCAAGATACAAGCAGTGAACATGGTTTTAGTCTCTTTAATTTTATAAACATGTCAGGCATATTTTTATCAACTATCAGAGAAATACTGGACAATAATTAAAGTGCTGAAGGAGTTTTATCTGGGAGGGGAAGAGGGCAAGGGTTAATTGGGATACCTTAATCTTTCCAACAAAACAAAATGGGTTAGGAATACCTGAATTGAAGAGTTATGTTACAATTATACAATTCAAGATCATCTATATATATGTATATATATATATATATATATATATATATATATATATATATATATATATATAAATACACACACACACACATATATATATATATATATATATATATATATATATATATATATAAACACCAACAAAAAGTTATAATTCAAAGTGGAAAGGGATGATGATGGTGAAGCAGAGAGGAAATTAAAGAAATATGGAGAGAGAAATTAATTTTGACTGCACGAAAGGGTACAAAGAATAGGCAAGAGGGTGATGGAATTTACTGGAGAAAATTGATAAAGGAATCAAGGTACTGAAAGCAAATAACTACAGAGGGAAAGGTAACAGAATGGGATGAGGCCAAGAAGACATTTGGACTGCAGGTTAGAGACTGCCTTCCCTACCAGGGACTGATCTCAGAGTATAGGCAAAGAGAAAGGGACTGGGGAATTCTATGGGAAAGACCAGCTCTGGTTGAATTTTTGACTGAATCTAGAACAAATGCTGCTGTTAAAAAATTATAATTAGTAGGGCATAAAATATTGCACAATAACTATAAGAATCAGAGGAGATTAGAAACAACTGGGAAGAGAGACTAGATAAGCAACTTACACTGGGACAAATGGAGGACATATGCATGGCTTCCAAGTATGCAACAAAGTCTAGAAGGTTTAGCATTTTTGCTTGGAAGTGTTTACATAGGTATTTTTATACCCCATGCACACTTCAAAGATTTTTTCCTCAGGTATACAGCAGATGTTGGAAGTGTGATGGGGAAGAAAGAAGTAACCTAGAACATATGCTTTGGGAGTGTAATGAGTTGGCAGATTTTAAAAATTTCCTACAAAGTACCCTGTCGGAAATACTGGGTGAGCAAATGGCTGTATCTAAGGAAATTATTCTTTTGAGATAGGACACAGGATTTGAATTGCCTAGGCAAAGTAAGGCTTTGTTAAGTTTAATTCTGGTGGAAGCCTTGTCTCATGAATGTTTGACTGAGTCTAGAACAAATGCTGCTGTTAAAAAATTATAATTAGTAGGGCATATAAAATATTGCACAATAACTATAAGAACCAGTCAAGAGATGAAGAAAGTAGACAAGAGTATAAGGAGATGAGGTGCATGGCAAAGAGAGAGGTGGCAAAGGCTAAGGATAAGGCGTATGAAGAGTTGTATAAAAGGTTGGACACTAAGGAGGGAGAAAAGGACCTGTACCAATTGGCTAGACAGAGGGACCGAGCTAGTAAAGATGTGCAGCAGGTAAGGGTGATAAAGGATAATGAGGGAAACATACTCACAAGCAAGGAGAGTGTGTTGAGCAGATGGAAAGAGTACTTTGAGGGACTGATGAATTAAGAGAATAAGAGGAAGAGAAGGTTGGATGATGTGCGGATAGTGAATCATGAAGTGCAGTGGATTAGCAAGGAGGAAGTAAGGATAGCTATGAAGAAGATGAAGAACGGAAAGGCTGTTGGCCCAGATGACATACCTGTGGAAGCATGGAGGTGTTTAGGTGAAATGGCAGTGGAGTTTTTAACTAGATTGTTTAATGAATCTTGGAAAGTGAGAGGATGCCTGAGGAATAGAGAAAACATGTTTTGGTACCGATGTTTAAGAATAAGGGTGATGTGCAGAGTTGTAGTAACTACAGAGGGATTAAACTGATCAGTCACAGCATGAAGTTATGGGAAAGAGTAGTGGAAGCTAGGTTAAGAAGGGAGGTGATGATTAGTGATCAGCAGTATGGTTTCATGCCAGGAAAGAGCACTACAGATGTGATGTTTGCTCTGAGAGTGTTGATGGAGAAGTACAGAGAAGGTCAGAAGTTGCATTGTGTCTTTGTGGATTTAGAGAAAGCATATGACAGGGTGCCTAGAGAGGAGTTGCGGTACTGTTTGAGGAAGTCGGGTGTGTCAGAGAAGTATGTAAGAGTGGTACAGGATATGTACAAGGGTAGTGTGACAGTGGTGAGGTCTGTGGTGGGAGTGATGGATGCGTTTAAGGTGGAGGTGGGATTACATCAAGGATCAGCTCTGAACCCTTTCTTATTTGCAACGGTGATGGATAGGTTGACATACGAGATCAGACAGGAGTCCCTGTGGACTATGATGTTTGCAGATGACATTGTGATCTGTAGTGAGAGTAGGGAACATGTGGAGGAGACCCTGGAGAGGTGGAGATATGCTCTAGAGAGAAGAGGAAAGAAGGTCAGCAGGACTAAGACAGAATATATGTGTGTGAATGAGAGGGAGGATAGAGGAATGGTGAGGATGCAGGGAGTAGAGGTGGTGAAGGTGGATGTGTTTAAGTACTTGGGATCAACAGTTCAGAGTAATGGTGAGTGTGGAAGAGAGTACAGGCAGGATGGAGTGGGTGGAGAAGAGTGTCAGGAGTGATTTGTGACAGACAAGTACCAGTAAGAGTAAAAAGGAAGGTCTACAAGAGGGAAGTGAAACCAGCTATGTTATATGGGTTGGAGACAGTGGCATTGACAAAAAGGCAGGAGTCAGAGCTTGACGTGGCAGAGCTGAAGATGTTAAGATTTGCACTGGGTGTGACAAGGATGGACAGGATTAGGAATAAGTATATTAGAGGGTCAGCCCAGGTTGGAAGGTTAGGAGACAAAGCCAGAGAGGCAAGATTATGCTGGTTTGGACATGTGCTGAGGAAGGATGTAGAGTATATTGGGAGAAAGTACTAAGGATGAAGCTGCCAGGTAACAGGAAATGAGGAAGGCCCAAGATAAGGTTTATGGATGCGGTGAGAGAGGACATGCAGGTGGGTGGTGTGACAGAGCAAGATGCAGAAGACAGGAAGAAATGGAAACTGTTTATCTGCTGTGGCGACTCCTAACGTGAGCAGCCAAAAGAAGAAGAAGAATTCTGGTGGAAGCCAAAAAAGCAATTATTAGAAAATGGAAATCAGAGTCTAAACCAATTATATTTGAAGTATTGAATATTGTAATAGAGATAAAAGAACTGGAAGTGGGGTCTTTATATAAGGGGAAGGATAAATTGTATAAAATAAATGGAAATTGTGAACGCAATACATACAGCATAATGTTCAGGAGGATTAGTGAGGTTTAAGGGAGGGCAGGAACTGAGCAATTTATGTACTGTTGGACTGGTGATACTTATAAAAAAGAACATATGGGATGTAAATTTATGTAACTGGAAATACGTTAATATGGTTTGTTTTCTTTTTATATTAATATATGTTGCCTGTATCTTAAATGATAATTTAATAAACGTGTAACAAAATGCTGCACTTTTTCACATTTAATTTTAGCCATTTTTCTATACACCATTTGATTAAGTGGGTTACTTCATACTGTGATGAATGGGTATCAGAGGGAGATTTGACAAAAATTGAGATTTTATAATAATGCCAGTTTTCAGTTCACTGCAAACTTAGTTAACCAAAAGTTCCCAATTTCTGGTCTGGAGATCAAAGTAGATACCAAAACATAAGGGGTTCCAGTACTGAGCTCTGTAGCACACCACTAGTTACCTTCACACTTTCCAAGAAGACATACCACCTTTGTTATGTGGGTTCATTCAGCTATATCCAGCTTGCCATCCACTTTTTAAGGCACTTAGCTTCTTAATAATGGTAGCACAGGGCATAGTGGCAACTGCTTTATAAGATGGGTAAACAGAATGACTACTATCAATAATTCAAAACGTGCATTAGAATAAGCACACTCATCCATCTACCTACTCAACTGAATAAACTACTTGAAATTCAATAATGTGTCTATTTCTCACACAAGGAGGGCATCAGAGAGAGACAGTCTCCTAGATCTGCTAGCTAAACTGATTTTTATCTAGGCTAATCCTTTGTTCTCCGTTTAACTTTCCAGTTACAGACTCATGTGAAACCTTGGTAAAACTTGTTAATGAGCTTATATTGGTTAAAATATCTAATCGTATTAATTTAAATCAATTTGGATTTATTATAGGGAGGAAATGAGTACAGTTAATCAAATTCTCCAAGCTATAGTATCGTTATTACAAAAATAAGAATATACCATTTCCAGAAGCAGTTTTTGTTCTCTTGATGGATAATTTGATATCTGTTCATTTATTATTGTTAACCAGTTTCCTTATTAAGTCTTACTCCTGTTTTTTTTTCCAGTCAATGCATTATTTGCATGTCAGTGGTCTATAGACTCTCAGATTTACAATCAGATGAGTAGGGTACTCTGCACCTACCCTTTATCCCCGTCTCTATTTCTAGTAGCAAATAACACAACACTAAATTATATTCAGCTAGATCCTTCTTGAAATTACAACAGTAAACATGAATGGTTCTAAGCAGAAAGTAGTTTCTTTCAGATATGACATTTTGTTAACCATCACATCAGTTCATTCTTCTCGAACGAGACTTTTCCACACATTAAATGGAATAAAGATACAGGCTACTATATAAAATCATAACAAATTTAAAGTTATGCTCATGTCTAAGAAAAGTTAGATCCCTTATGAAAATGCAGTAGCACAAAGTATAACATTTTTTGGGTTGTACTTATGTGGTTAAATGTGACCATGTAACATCACCACAAATGAAGGCAGTCTACTAACAAATAAAAACATTTTCTGCTAGCTGGTTTCTCTTGCAGGAAGCCAGACTTCTTTAAAGTGAGACTACACTATTCTGAATGTTTTTTGACAAAACTTGATAATCCTTCCTCAGAGCATTTTAGTAAAGTAAGGTCGGAAAGGGTTTGTCCAGTCCAGTATTTTTTACTTACTTTATTTATTTATTTATTTATTTTTTGCAAAAAGGAAGGATTCCTGGAGTTCCACAGCAGGTAATGACAATGTCATAGACAAATTTGGACTACAGTCTTAATGACCTCAAAATATCAATGTTTGTTCAATTTTGCTTGAATGATTACAGACGGCATATTGAATTTGAAAGAATTGATTTAATATAGGAAATAATATCTGGGAATTATGACTGCCAACATGAGATGAATCCCTCTGTAAAGTTGGCTGTCATCATTATCATTTGAGAGCTATACTGGAAATGACAAAAAGGAATAAATACCATATCCAAATATTAAATTTCACTTGGCATCGGATTTCTTTCTCTAAAAGGTTACCTAATTCAGTTAAATGGAATTAGAATCAAAGCGCAGATAGTTATCTCCTCAGGCGTTTTTTGAAAAACAAGTAAATTACATTCAAGATACATATCTTCCCACAATTCCAGTCTAATTTGACTTTTAGAATGATTAAAAGTATTTCTAAAATGTTTCATAATGTATTAAGTGAAGATATACGGTGGGATAAATCTTCACCCAAACCAATTAACCTTTTAAGGCCTAGTAGTCCAAAAGCAATTAATAAGACTGTAGGTAAATAGAAAGTACAGTTATGTACACTTGCCATAAATGTAGATGTTCGAGTGTATTCACTGTTGAAGTCCTGACTTGTGTGATTTCCTGCTGTGGAAGCCCTTGGCCGCCCTGACTACCAGAGTAAAAATCTCCCTCCTCCTAAGACTGGCGGATGCCTTATCCTGATATCAGTACGCTTGGGTATAAAGGGAGCCAGATGACACCATGACATCAGTTTTTTCTTGCCCTTTATAAGGTAGGAGTCGCCAGAATGAACCACAAGCAAGGATCAAAGGCAGAAAAAGGGGCCTGCAGGCTAAATAACTAGGGGGTGCTCTAGTTAGTGAAGAAAATAGAAGCAGACTACTACTGTAGGCAAAAGGGGGAAAGAGGAAGGGAAAGACAACTGCAAAAGTGAATACACTCGGATGTCTACATTTATGGTTAAGTGTACACAACTGTACTATGTTCTTCATGTTTCAGAATTGCAGTCCTGACTTGTGGGATGATTCCCAAAGATGAGATGAGGATAGAAGGTGCGTTATGGAAAAGAGAGGAAGCCCTGCAAGATGGCAGTGGCAAATATTGCTCTAGACTTGGAGAAGGCTGATAAGTAGTAGTGTTTGGTAAAGGTACACAGATGATCAGGTAGCAGCTTCCAAAGTGTCTTTGGTAGGTACTCCTTTCAGGAAGGCAGCAGAGGTAGAAGTGGCCCTAGTAGAGTGAGTCCTTACAGTTTCAGAAGGCCTTTTACCATGATGACTGTAACAAAAGGAAATACAGTCAGAGATCCACTTGGAGAGGGTCTGTTTGGAGACTGGTTTCCCTACAAAACCCATGGCAAAGGCCACAAAGAGTTGGTCTGATTTTCTGAAAGATTTAGTACTGTCAAGATAGCAGTGAAGCTGTCTGTGCATGCCCAAGGAGTGAAGGATTCTCTCCCCCTGGTTCTGAGGCTTGTGGAAGACGGTGGGCAAGTGTATGGCTTGTTTCAAGGATGTGTCTGTGACCACCTTTGGCATAAAGGAAGGATTAGTCATGAGTGATACTCTGTATGGGTGGAATATGACAAATAGTTCTACTGCCATGACAGCTTGCAGCTCAGAGACCCTCCTAGCTGAGGTGATAGCCAGTAAAAGGGCAGTCTTCCAGGTTAAGTGTTTTAAATCAGCAGAAGCTGTCAGTTCAAACAGGGTAGCGTCAATTTTTATATAACAAAATGGAGGTCCCATGAAAGTGTGGGTTGTCTCCTCGGAGGTCTGATGTGAACCATTCCACTACAGAATTGTTTCATCGGGGGCGGGTAGGAAAGAGTAGGGATGTGGGCTAAAATGGCAGAGGCATGACTTTTGATGGAAGAAAAGGCTAGACCTCTGTCGCTATGGTTGCCAGGTAATCTAAAATGGCAGAGATATTGACTGAGTTAGGATTGACTCCTTGTTGCTGACACCAAATGGAGAATCTTTTCCACTTGTCTTACTATGATTTTCTCATACTAGGCCTTCCAGCCTCTTTCAGAAAGTTTTGAACTTGTCTGCTTAGAGTATTGCTCAGAGTACTATTTTGGGGAATTATCCAGGCTGAGAGTTTGAGAGTCTATAGGTTGGGATGCACAAACCTCCCCTTGTCCTGAGTCAGAAGGTCCAGTCTCTGAGGTAAGTGGTTAAACTTAGTAGCAGAAGGTACCAGTGCTGTCTGGGCCAGTCTGGGACTATCAGCATGACCCTTGGGAGTTCTTTCTTGATTTGTTGAGGACCCTTGGAAGTAGAGGCAGGAAAGGAAATGAATAAAGAAACAGGTGGTTTCCGAAGGAAGGAGAAAGCATCTGCCCTCCAGGCTGTGGGTAGTTTGCTCCTGGAACAGAATCTTTTCAACTGAGCATTTTCTTTGTTGGCAAAGAGGTCTATCTGTGGGGATCCCCATTTCTGGACTATGCAAAGAATGGTTCCCAGATGTAGATGCCATTTGTGGGGATCCATCAAGTTCCTGCTGAGATGATCTGCTAGAGTGTTTTGAGTCCCTGGGAGATACTGTGCCATGAGGTGCAACCCCAGAGAATGAGCCATCTCCCACACCTGCATTGCTAGTCAACAAAGAAGGTAAGAGTGGGTGCACCCTTGTTTATGTACCACACAACTGTGGCATTGTCTGTTTTGACAAGCAGGACCCCCTGGTTTTCACTGATCTTTGAAAGTCACCAGGCCCTTTTGCACTGTCATCATTTCTTTCCAATTTATGTGCTTGTGTCTGAACTGATCTTCCCGTCTGCCCTGGGATTGAAGGTGTTGGAAACTAGCCCCTCAGGCTGCCTCTGAAGCATCTGTGGTTAAATTTTGGCCCTGAGGGATGAACCTGAAGAGGAGACCCAGGTTCCAGGTACATGCCAGTGTCCACCATGCAAATTCCTCATTGAGGCAAGGAATCACCAGAATTTCTGTCTCCAGGGACTGTGAGTGCTGGCACCACAGATTACTGAGGTACAACTGGAGCTTCCTCAAGTGTAGCCTAGCCAGAAGGGTCATAAGGATACAAGATGCCATGTAGCCTAATGCTCTGAGGGATTCTTTGGTTTAGAGGCATTGTCTCTGCCAAATGTTTTGGAAGTACTGAGTCAAGGAGGAGACCTTTTCTGGAAGGAGGAAGACTTTTTGCAGGGAGGAATCCAGATGGATGGGTCTGTGTTGGATTTGCAGACGTATGGTGAACCCCCCGGAAGTGATGAGGTTCTCAGTGAAGGCCAGATCCTTGAGGACCTTTGCCTGACTCATGGCTTGAATGAGGCAGTCATCTAGTTATGGTTATATTTAGACCCCTTTTGTTCTGCAGAAGCCAATCACAGGGGCTAAACACTTTGTGAAGACCCTAGGAGCAGTAGACAAGCCAAAAAGCAGTGTACAGAATTGAAATTGACTGGTACCTTCTCTCAAATGAAGAAAACTTCTGCAGGATTCCTTTACAGGAATGTGCAAGCAAGCATCTTTTCAGTTTAAGGTGACCATTAAGGCCTGAGGAGCTATCATGGGAAGAAGCTTTATGAAGACTCAACATTTTGAATTTTGGTACCAGCAGGGACTGATTGAGGGTGGACAGGTCTAGAACAGGGCACCAAAAACCTTCCTTTCTGGGAATTAGGAATAGCCTGCTATAGAACCTTTTCCCTATTTGATGATCTGGTACTGGTTCCACTGAGCCCTGTGAGCATAGGTTGTAAATCTGAGAAGGGGCCTCTGTTCTTGATTTTGTGGAACAGCCAGGTAACCAGAGTATCTTAACGTTTTTTTGAAAGTGAGCTTGCAACCATCAGAAATAACTTTCAGAACCCACTTGTCTGAAGTAATGAGGGAACAGTTTTCTTTGAACAGGGATAGTCTTCCTCCTATCTTTTCTGGAAAGGGTGGGGGCAGTGGGTAGGAGAAAGGAAGAGTCACTGCTGCTCTCTGCCAGGGCCCCGTGTTCTAGAACTCCCCTGCCTGGGGGTTCCTGAGGATTACTGCCTGGGCCTTTGTGATTGATACGGCCTTTGAGACCTTTCTCTCTGAGGCTTCCTTTGGCCGCTTTTTGATTGAGAAGGAAAGGACCAGTGTTTAGTGGGAAAATTCCTACTAAACCTAGGAGGATGAACTTGGAAAAAGTCCTTGACAGTTTGCATACATTTTGCTTTTTCTTCTGTCTTTTTTAGCACAGCCTCAGCCTTTGGTCCAAAAAGTCCTTATCCAGGGGTGCATTTAGAAGTTTTGATTTGACATGCTGTGGTAGGATCTGTTCCCTAAGCCAATCATGCCTCTGAATAACAAGAGAGAGATACAGCAGCTTGGCTAGAGGCCTCCATAGCATCAAACCCACAGTGTACTGAGTGTCTAGCCACCTGGGAGCTGGAATGACAAAGGATCAGCTGTTCCTTAGAAATGTTCTTGTCCTCCAAGGTGGATATATTTTACTTCATTTTATCTAAAATACTTTGTTGGTATTTTATCATATGAAACTGGCAGTTAAGGGCCCTCATGGTTAGTGTAACAGAAGTGTAGATATTTTTTTACCAAACTATCAAGGGTCATGCTTTCTTTGTCAGCAGGTAAAGGGTTATTTGAAGAACTGACTCTTGCTCCCTTGGGACCTGGAATAACAACTGGAATGACAACCTCTAGGTCAGCAGAGAAGTTTTTGAAGAGGTATTTATGTGAGTCCAGCATCCTGTAAAACCTGTCTGGTTTTCAAGGGGCTGGAGGTAGAGAATCTAGATTAAGGGAAGAGTCCATAAAACAACCTCTACCACATCCAATACAGGAGGAATAGCAAAGGTTTGTATTCTGGAAGGTCAAGGAATATTTCTGTGCCTCCCACAGAAAATGTTCCCTCATAACATGGAGTGTTTCCTCAAAAGTGATATTTTCAGGAGGTGAAGCTCAAGGCAGATTCTCATCAGAATCTAAATCTTTAAAGGAAGTAAGGTAGGGTCCCTCCTCAAAGACAGACTTCTCCTGGTCAGAGTCCTCTTCAGAATCAGTAGGTTCAGAGAAAACTTCAGGGGTAGGATCCCTTTTCGCTTTCCACTGGGGAGACTCCAAAGGGGGTCACCTAGTTCTGACTAAGGAGATAAGGTCCTCAGCTAACCTGATCAGGTCTTGCTGATCACCTGCTGCGTGGGAGCCAGTATACCTAGGCATAGGACTTGAGGTTGAACCCTTCTTAGAAGAAGCTTTGGCCTTAGGCCTAGGTACATCTGCAATACTGATGCCAGTCTCTTTGTAAGGCAGAACCAATGAAGGTTGACGCCTTGAAGGAACGTTGCCAGTACAAGATTTCTCATCTGAAGCTGAGGTCTGCTGAACAACTCCGGACCCAATTGATAACTGAAAGCCAAGCCCTATGCAGAAGCTGAAGGACCCAACAGCATGTCGGACTCCTTGACAGTCTTGATAGAGGCCTGCTCCACAACCTCGGTCACAGAAGGGGGCTGCGAAAGTGCCTCACTTTCTTCAGCAATAATGAGCCTTGCAGGACTGGCAGATGGTGAATGGTTGTTGTTCAAGGCCCCAAGCTTGGGTCTTTTTTAACTTGTCCTTCTTACTCTTATGGATCACAACCTCAGGATGACTTGCAGATACCATCAAACAATGCGAAGAAGAAGGCAGATTAAGATGCCTAGCTAAGATTTCGGCCCTACATCTGATAGTCCTAGAAATGAAATGTGTGCAAAAATGGCAACTAGGGATATCGTGATCCAGGCCTAGGCAGGTGACACACAATGTATGAAAATCTTGGTGCAGGATTTGCTTACCACAGCGGAAACAATAGCTGGCATGAGCTAAAGGAAGAAAAAGAGTTCCCCAATGGGGTACTTAGCTTTAGAAGACTTTTCTCTAGAAAGGCCTAACAGATGCATTGAAACACTGCTTCATGCTCTGACGGCAAGAAAAATCTGATGCTATGGCATCGGCTGGCTCCCTTTATACCCAAGCATACTGACATCAGGTTAGAGCATCCACCAGCCTTAGGAGGAGGGAGATTTTTACTCTGGTAGTTGGGCCAGCCAAGGACTTCCAAAGCAGGAAAGCCTATAAGTCAGGACTACAACAGTGAAATGTGAAAAACATCTTAGAATTATCAGTTCCACTTGATTTTCTAGCTTTAATGAAATAATCAGCACAGCCATCAATGCAATTTTTGCATTTTGTGCATGAGGTCAGGGTGTCTCATCAAAAGTGACCATCACCTAGAGGCAATGTTCACACTGCCGGATGACTAGCCCTGCTGGAAATTTAAGCAAGTAATGTTCTTTCATTTATAAATCTGTAGGAATAAAGTTAAAAAAAAGAAGTTATATACCTACCATAACGTTCCATGTTTGTTGTCCTTCATCTTGCCTTCCTTCTTGCTGGCTGGGTTCGGAGCCGAGGATCAGTTCCGACTTGGCCGATATATAATAGCTCAAGAGCTTTTACTGGCTCAAGGCTACCCCTTATCCTAACATGCCTAGCGGCAGCTACCCAGATCTCATTTGTAATACTAGACATATGTAGTAAGAAAAAACTATTTTTTTTTACTAAGCTCTTACACCAAGGTAGGAAGGAAAGAAAAAAGGACAAAGTATGGTTAACTAACCTGGTATTATGTCAGCAGGAAACTCAGCCAATGTAACCAATAAAGAACTCCTCTCGAACCTCCAGGAAGGAGGAAGGATGGGGGAATGCAAGAAGGAAGGAGAGATGAAGGGCAACAAACATGGAATGTTATGGTAGGTACATAACTTCTTTATGTTATGTTGTCCCATCTCGCCTTCATTCTTGCTGGTTGGGACCGCGTCCCCAGTACCTGGTTCTCGGGTGGCTCACTGGAACAAACTCTTCAGGACCGTGGAACCAAAGGATGCCCTATTCCAGGAGACCACATCCACTTTGTAATGAAAGATAAAGGTATGAGGATTTTCCCATGTTGCTGCTGCACAGATTGAATCTAAAAGCACTTTAGCTTGGAAGGCAACAGAGGTGGATAAGGCCCTGGTTGAATGTCCTGTGGGTCTTCCTGGAAGCGTCTTTTTATGCAAACCATATGAATAAGTGATTGTGTCTGACAGCCATTTTGATAATGTCACTTTAGAAACTGGATAACCTTGCTTATTGTCAGCAAAGGATATGAACAAATGGCCTGTTTTTCTGAGGTTTTTGGTCCTGTGTAAATAACAATGTAACTGTCTATGAACATCCAATTGTTGTAATCTATAAACATCCAATTGTTGTAATCTATACTCTGCCTTGTTGCCATAATTGGGGAAGAACACAGGAAGCTCAATGGACTGATTTAAGTTATATTCAGAACAAACCTTTGGCAAGAAAGAAGGACTGGTCCTTAGAGGGACTCTATCTTTGTGAAAAATGAGATATGGTGGGCGAATAGACAAAGTATGTAATTCAGAAACCCATCTAACTGAGGTTATAGCAATCAAGAGGGTTTTCCAAGATAGAAACTTCAAGGGACAAGATGCTGCTGGTTCAAAGGGGGCAGAATCATTGAAGCTAAAACCAAGTTCAGGTCCAGAGGGCGGAGGTTTTCTTACCGGGGGCCGTAAAAGTGTTGTACCTCGTAAGAATGCTCTACACAACTTATGGGACATAATGCTTGAACCAAAGTCTCCTACATGAAATTTGAGATGGCAGCCAGTTGGACCCCAACAGTAGCTGCAGCTGCCCCTTTTTCAAAGGTTTCAGCCAGAAAGTCAAGAATCTTGTCAACAGGAGCCATAAAAGGATCAATGTTATTACTTTTGGCCCAGTAAGAGAACCTCTTCCTTTTGCTAGTGTAAATCCTCCTAGTAGTGGGCTTGTGGGAGGACACTAATATGTGTTGTACAGCAGGGGAACTGTTTGGGAGCCTGGCTAAGATTGGAAGTGGAGTAACCAAGCAGTCATCTTGAGAGTTTGAAAGGATGGGTGAAGCCCACCTGACTGATACATCAGGAGGTCTGGAACAGGGTACAGTATTCAGCGCTCCAGTTGAAAGTGATGGTGAAGAAACAGAAACCATATATGACAAGGCCAGTAAGGATCAATGAGGATGAGTTTGCAACCCAACAATTTTGATTTCTGAAGTACCTTTGGAATGAGAAGGAAGGGTGGAAAACCATATAGTAGTCCGGGAGGCCAATCGTGAACAAGTGCATCCCTGGGTGAATGGTGAGGAGGAACTAGGGTGAAGTAGCTGCTGCATTTGTTGTTTGGGGGAGTAGCAAAAAGATCGCAGCATGGCTGGCCCCACTTGTGGAAAATCAAGTCCACAACTTCTTGCTTCAGGGACCACTCATGAGGCATGATGATAGCCCTGCTGAGCCTGTCTGTTATCATGTTGGATTTTCTGGGAATGTACGTTGCAATCAGAAAACTCTGGGAAGACATCACCCATTGCCATACTCGAAATGCCACCCGACACAAGGGGTAAGATCTGGTTTTGCCCTGCTTGATGTACCATACCACTGACATATTGTCTGTCTGGATTGCAATGGTCCCTGTAGGTAGAAAGATTTGAAGTGCTTGCAGCGCCAGAAACACCGCTCTCATCTCTAGAACACTGATGTGCAAATGGTACTCGTGAGGTTGCCACGTTCTTTGGACAGTCCGTCCCAGATAATGCCCCCCCACCCAATCTGGGAAGTGTCCGTGGTCACTGTGGCTACCGTATGTGGGTCTAGAAAGGGTCTGCCCAGAGTCACCTGAGGGGAGACCAGCCACCATAGTAGGTCCTTTTTGCAAGATTTCCGTGATCAAGATCATGTGTGACATTGGCAATTCCTGAAAAGACCACAGTGCAAAAAGAAGTCACTGTAGAATCCACATGTGGAAGCATGCTAAAGGAACTAGCGTAATAGCTGCAGCCATTGAGCCCAGTATTTGTAAGACTTGTCTTGCCTGAACTCTTGTCTTGTTTATGAGAAAGGAGACCTGCTGACGAATGGTTGACACCCTGTCTAGAGACAGTTTTGCTATCATGCATCTTGTATCTAATTCTGCCCCTATAAAGGTAATAGACTGACAAGGCAACAAGGCAGACTTTTAGTAGTTTACTGTGATGCCTAAATGGGAACAAGTTTGAATTGTGTAGTCCTGTGCCTTGATTAGTTGAT
Organism: Protopterus annectens; assembly: GCF_019279795.1. Classification (NCBI taxonomy): domain Eukaryota; kingdom Metazoa; phylum Chordata; order Ceratodontiformes; family Protopteridae; genus Protopterus; species Protopterus annectens. Next base: position 1,600,143,458 of record NC_056737.1, on the reverse strand, counting down.
GCTCAGTGGTAGCAGTGAGGAGCCAGTCATCTAGATATGGAAACACCTGGAATCCTAGACGCCTCAGGTGAGCCATGACCACTGCCATACACTTGATGAACACCCTGGGGTCCGTGGTGAGACCAAAGGGCAGGACCCTGAACTGATAATGACTGGCTCCCTGCCAGAAGCGTAAGAATATCCTGGATTGCCTGTCCATTTTTATATGGTAGTATGCGTCCTGGAGATCTATGGAGCACATACAATTACCCTGACCCAACAAGGGAAGAATGGACTGCAGTGTCACCATCTGGAACTTTGTCTTTTTTATAAACTGGTTTAGCTTGCTGAGATCCAAGACTGGTCTCCAGTTACCCATCTAAAAAGAACCTTGAGTAAGTTCCGAATCCAATTTGGTCTGCGGGGACTTCCTGGATGGCTCTTTTTTCTAGCAATCTTTGAACCTGTAGGCTTGCATGATCCCGAAGACTGGGTGGAACATCTGGGATAGAATGTTTGTCTTTTGAGGGGGGACTGAGAAAAGGGAATTTTGCAGCCCCTGGATTTTATCAACAGTACCCATGTTTCCCTCATGATAGATTGCCAGGCTGCTGGGTACAGTGATAGTCTGCCCCTGAATGCCTCCAGAGGTGGACAGCCAGGCCTTCCTTCAGGAGTAAAAATAAAATGAGCCAGGATAGACCACCACAATGCCTTTAATGAAACTGGATAGACCAACGAACAAAACAGTACTAAGCGCTTTCTCCCTTTACAATGTAGGGCATCTTCAGAGTAAAAATGAACTGTTGTAACATTCAAATACTTATACTGTGGATAGTACACGCCTCCAATGTGATTAACCAATCACCCTGTACAACTCATTAATTACTCTGGAAATTTTAATAACCTCTAATACTTCTTTCTGTTTTGAACAATAAATGTTAAATATAAACTATGAAAATTAAATATAAATAGAAATGACAAATACAAATAACTGACCCCCCATACAGAACCTAAAAACAAACACACATGCTTTAATATATCTAATTGTATGTCTAAAAACTGCTTAGATAAAAAAAAACAACACAAAACGTGTATACTATTAAAACACTGAACTATACCAATGAAATAATACCAAAAAACAGCTACTATAAAAACTAGTGTGAAACTGCTAAAATAGCAAAATGAGCCATTGCTGCTATAGGGCCAATGTCAAAAAAATAAATAATAAATATTATTGTAAAAATAAATATAACCTACAGAACAATATAAAATAAAATGTATGTAATTATAGTGTATATAAATAGTTGGTGATGGTGTATAATTAAAATAAAATAATATATTTCAAGTTTATAATATAAATATTCAGAAATTTTTTAGTACCTTCTAAAAAGTTTTAAAACTTTCATGATTTTTAAAAAACATTATATGTGAATGGACCTATATTTTAATATACTGGAAATTGAAATATGTTCATTAATGCCTGGAAGTTTGGAGGCATCAAGTCTTAATTAACAAAGGCACTCCTTGACTTCCAGAAGTGTCTTTGCATCCCCCCTTTGTCATTATAAGGAATTCTATCAATGACAAAGAATATGAACTTTTTAAAATTAATACATTCCAGGCTATGCATATAAAGTGCATTTGTAGTTTTTTTTATTTCTTATGTCTCTAACATGTTCCAATATCCTCAGTCTCAATTTTCTAATAGTCTTACCTACATAAAAGGTAGGACAACTAAGGCAAGTCGCTAAATATATCACCATTTTTGTGTTGCAGTTGCAAAACCCTGGACACCTTAGGGTCCTACCAAAATTGTGTACTGCAACGTATGGACCATTGTTGATATATTTGCAAATGCTACAACATCCACATTTGTTCATCTTTTAATTAGTATATACATCTTGCTTTCCAGCTTTTTCCATTATTTCCTTTATATTCATCCCTCTACTATATGTAAAGACTGCATGGCTACCCACTATTTTAACAATGTCGTTGGTAAGTACTGTCTGCCAAGACTCGTCAATAATGTTTCTAATATCACCACTGTCGTCGTTAAATGGTAATACCATAACGTGCCTCATGGTGTTTGATTTAATGGTTTCTCTATCCTTTAATAAACCGCCATTGAGAATCGGTTTACAAACTGTATTTCTTTTATTATCAACTTCACATTTAATGTTATGGAGAATATCATATGGATAACCTCTCTCTATAAACATATTTATTAACTTCGTAATTTCCACATCATAGAGGTTGTCATCACTGATAAGCCTAGAAAGCCTTACCATTTGACCTTTCATAATATTTTTCTTTTGAAAAAATGGATGACAACTCTTGAAATGCAGGAATGAATTAGAAAATGTTTGTTTACGATGTATACTAGATATTAAACCCCCTTTTTTGGTGTCCTTAATCAATAGTATGTCTAAATAGTCACATTGATCCCCATGTATTTTGTAGGTGAACTTTAAAAAAGTGGATCCTTCTTCCATATAATGTATAAATTCATGTATTTCTTCAACTGTACCCTTCCAAAAAATTAATATGTCGTCCAAAAATCGCACATATAGCGCAATTTTCTGCCGATAGGGTGTTGTTAAAATACTTTTGGTTTCCCAGTCAACCAAAACTAAATTAGCGTAGGATGGGGCACACAGCCCCCATCGCCACGCCAGTAATTTGTTTAAAAAACTCTGATTCAAATAAAACAAAATTGTTGTTTAATACCATCTCAGTCAACTCAACAATTAAATTTCTTTTAGATGTATTTAGGGAACTATATCTGCCCAAGCTATTATTGAACATCTCTAGCCCTATATCATTGGGTATGATGGAAAATAGGTTGACCACATCTATGGTCACCATCAAAAATTCACCCTCAACTGGTGTGTTTCTGATAATTTCTAAACAATGCCACGAATCCCTGAGAACATGTGATATGTTCTTAAACACACTTTTACAGTGATAATCAATAAAGGATGCCATGGCTTCAGTCTTTCTGGCTGAAACAATGGGGCGGAATGGTGGGTTGTGCATATTCTTATGAATTTTGGGTATTCCAAAGATGGAAGGAATAACTGGAGAACCAACAGACAAGTAATCATATTCATCCTTATCTAGTAATCCTTCCATCAACCGCTCATATAGCTGCCAATCAAGTTTTATATAGGCTCTATTTAATTCATTTTTTGAAACCCTCACATAGGTGGTCGTGTCATTCAATAGTTCCAACATCTTACCAGAATATTCACTTTTAGTCATAATGACTACCCCACCACCCTTGTCTGGTTTCATCACCCTGTAGGTGTCTGAGGTACTTAATTGTTTCAGACAAAATCTTTCACCTACCGTCAAATTATCACATCTATTGTTATCAACCTTCATGAACCCTCTGATACGCGTTTCACATAGCTGCTCAAATAAATATATAGTAGGATTTTGGGAGGAATGAAGGTACTTTTTCTTTTTAAACATGGTAAATATTCAGTTGGTTGAACATTTTGATTAGAAAAATATAATTTCAAGTTCAAATCCCTAACATAAAGCTTAAGATTGACTAATATTTTGGATATATCATGTCTAAAAATGGGAATAAAAGAAAACCCTTTTTTAAATAATTCACAAAAATGATCACTTAATATTAAATCACTGAAATTGTAAATATGAAAACTGCCATTCTTGATCCACGTGCAGCAATGCTCATTAGAATCAATTCCTAATACATTATTAAAATTGTGTGTATTGTCGCCATATTCAACATCTACTTTGTAAACAAACTCTAAATGCTCTTCATTTTCATTAAATGTTACTGAATACTGGTCCGTTTGTCCAAATTTCATCATAATACTACACTCAGAATTAGTCGTAGGTTCATCGACCCAATCCAGGGGTCTAAGTGAACCATCACTATTGTTAACAGACAAAGAATCTGAATCACACATACATAGACTATTCATTTGACTAAATAATTGCTCAATAACCAACTCAGGTGAAAAGTCAGCAAAGCATGCAGGAGGAATATCTATTTGGTCCTTAATAACCACCTGCGTCTGTTGTGTTGTGGATATCCTCTCCCATTCACAAATGTTTGTTCTTGTGTTATGGCGTGTTGTCGCTCGCGTATCCTTTGCGAGCATCTCACAGGCTGATAGTCTAAAAAAGGCTCATTGTTACAAACTTCATTAGAATCAATCAACTGTTCGTCGTAGTAGTCAGTCTCTTCATAATTGTCTATGTTAGTGCTATTGGACCGTATAAAACCAGGCTGCCTGTTAACTCTCTTAGACCAGTCTTTGTATGCTTTAAAATGAGAATACGCATGTTGGTTAGCGTACTCAAATGTGTCCCTGTTCAACTTATTGGATTTAATCTCTAACCCTTTCTTGACAAAGACATCAACTTTGTCAAGTATAGTGTCATAGTTATGCTTATTGAATTCATATAACAGGTCCTTAGTAATGTTATCATTTAGTGCAGCCAATTCATTTTTAAGTACATCTATTTAAACTGTATTGTTACGTATAATAATACGCATCATGTCCATACCTGTATTGCCAAACAGGGCAAGCAACTCCTGAAATAATGCCGAATTATCGTCGAAGCCCATGGGTAATTTGAAAACCCTTAAACCCTTCGGCACCTGCTTCAACTCAATCGACCTCTCGAGAAATACATTGTCCATTTGCAGAGATTTAAACTGTTTAAGTTTTCTTTCAAACGTGTTTAATTGTTCTCTGATGGAACCGTTGCCTGCTCTGTTGAGTTCAAACTGTTTGGTACACATAGTAGGTGAGTTAAGTAAATTCGCAAAACCACGTCCTCTCTGATTGGTCGTACATGTAGCGTTCCGCTGGTTTTGCAAAACATTATCGTCAGCTGCATTGAGAACAGGGACTGCTCTGTTACTGGAGGTAGAGGGAGACGTATGTAATGTATACAGTTCCGCTTGTGAATCGGTAAGAATTACATCGTCCGTATTGACCGGACGATTAACAACTCTATCGCCATCTGTAAAAGCAGGACTTCTGTCATGCTTAATTTTTTCTTGTAAAGCTTGGACCAATTTTTGCGTAATGTCCATAAACTGAAGCATAAGATGGTCCATGGCAGTAACAGCAAAGGCAATTTGTGAATATCTCACCTCGTCCAGCAGCGATAGTTGAAATAAAAACAGCAAAGTAGTAATAGACTAGTAAAAATAAACTGAGCCAGGATAGACCGCCACAATGCCTTTAATGAAACTGGACAGACCAACGAACAAAACAGTACTAAGCGCTTTCTCCCTTTACAATGTAGGGCATCTTCAGAGTAAAAATGAACTGTTGTAACATTCAAATACTTATACTGTGGATAGTACATGCCTCCAATGTGATTAACCAATCACCCTGTACAACTCATTAATTACTCTGGAAATTTTAATAACCTCTAATACTTCTTTCTATTTTGAACAATAAATATTAAATATAAACTATGAAAATTAAATATAAATAGAAATGACAAATACAAATAACTGACCCCCCCCATACAGAACCTAAAAACAAACACACATGCTTTAATATATCTAATTGTATGTCTAAAAACTGCTTAGATAAAAAAACAACACAAAACGTGTATACTATTAAAACACTGAACTATACCAATGAAATAATACCAAAAAACAGCTACTATAAACGAGTATGAAACTGCTAAAATATCAAAATGAGCCATTGCTGCTATAGGGCCAATGTCAAAAAAATAAATAATAAATATAATTGTAAAAATAAATATAAAGCCATCACCTCGAATGGTTCCAATGAATAGGATTTATTGCACCAAAACTAGACCGGTTTCAGCTGTTAAGCTTTCATCAGTAGTTACAAAGACAAAATAAGAACTGCTCCTTATATACCCTACAAGGAAGCAATGACATCACTTCCTGTCAAGGAAGAAAAATCATTAATGAAATTACAAATAAAAATAATTAGTTATAAAGCATACAAAGAAAGTTTACAAAGAAAGTTGTTGTCCACCTTAAATTGTACCAAACTATCTTAATATCAGTTGGTTAGAAAATAAAATGTTACCTTGGTGTGGTGAAGAAGATATGTGCTGTATAGAATAAAAATGGTTAGCACAATTAGACATAATTTCATAAAATTCACTGTAATAATGTCAATAAGTCATATTGGGGTGACAATGTAAACACACATCAATGTGAAGTGAGAATGCTTGAGAAAAACAAATGTAATAAATAAACATTTTAAGTAAATCACATTTTATCATTAAGCCCTGGTGGGAAAAGCCCACCGAGTTTGACTATCCATCTTTTCTCTTTTTTGTTAAGAATGTCATGCCATCCTGTTTTGAATGCCCGATTTCCAATGATGTTATCAATGATACAAAATGAAAATTTGGCTGTGGGATGCTTAATGGTGTGTCTGTATAGTGCGTTTGTTGGCCTACAATTTCTGATATCTCCCAAATGTTCCGATATCCTGATACGAAATTGTCTAGATGTTTGACCTACATAGAATGCCTGGCACGTGCAGGTAGCTAGATAAACAATCCAGTCTGAACTGCAATTTCCAAAAAAATTTATATCATGTAACTGACCAGTATTTTTGCTTGTGAAACTTTTAGTTTTGAATATATAACCACAAAAACTGCAGTGGCCACAGGGATATGTACCAACTAGTTTGTCCCCTGTTAATGTTCTCTGCATACAAGAGTTATCATCCATGATACTCCTTTTATAATGAGAAAAATGGGAACCTAGTGTTTTACCCTTCCTATATGAAAAATAACATCGTTCTCCTAAATATCCCTCCAAAAGAGGGTGAGACTTGAGTATGTTCCAATGTGTATTGATAATATTGATACGATTGTGACTGTTTCTTCCATATGTGGTGACAAATCTGCATATATCTGGATTATTGGATCTGGCTTTTTTCTTGTAAACTAGCAATGAATCCCTGGGTTGGGTGTTACTCCATTGTGCAGCAGAACTGATTGTATCCCAATGATATCCTCTGGCCAAAAATCTATTGGCTAAATCCTCATGATGTATATTTAAATCCTGTTCCGATGAACATATTCTTTTTATTCTCAGAAACTGAGATTTCGGAATGTTCTTAATAATGTGTTTCGGATGGAGACTGTTGGCATGTAGCAGGGTATTATATTGTGGAAATTTACGATGTACAGATGTTTTGAGTGTATGATCAGGTTGTCGTTGTAAATGGACATCTAGAAAATGAATGTCATTCAGATCATATTCCACAGTAAATTCAGTCCCCCACATGTTTCCATTAAGATGTTCCATAAATTCTTGAAGGTAGTCGGGTCCTCCTTTCCATACAAGCCAACAGTCATCCAAGTATCTCCTCCAGATGTCAATTTCCAGTAGATACACATTATGCAATTCGTCATAAATGATATGCTCTTCAATGTACCCCATATATAGGTCTGCATAAATTGGTGCAAAAGAGGCTCCCATGGCCGTACCTTGTATTTGCCAGTAACAATCTTGTTGGAAATAAAATACATTTTTAGTCAGAACGTGTTCCGCCATACATACAAGTAGTGTGTTCAATCCAGGGGGATAGATGTTGGCTTTATTCAGCCAAAAATCCAGGGCCATCAGTCCTGCCCAGTGTGGAATGCTAGTATATAATGATTTAACGTCCAAAGTGCATAATAGCCAACCGGGTTCAAGTTGCGATTCAGAGACAATTTGTAAGAATTCCGTGGTGTCTTGAATTCTGGCTCTGATACATGATAATAGTGGTTTAAGTTTCTCAGTCAGAAACATAGATAAAGGTTCCATCAGGGATCCAATGCCAGATACAATCGGTCTGCCCGGTGGTTTGTTAATAGATTTGTGAATTTTAGGCAGCAAATAAAGGTATTGTTTTGCAGGATCCTTGACCGTGAGATGTGTTTTTGTTTTATCAGAAATGATGCCAGCATCAACTGCTTCTTGTAGAAAATCACCAATTTCTTGTTGAAAAGAGGGTGTAGGATCTGTGCTCATTTTCATGTAATGATGATGGTTGGACAATTGTCCATTTCCCTCATCCCGATAATAATCGGCGTCCATGACAACAACCGCACCCCCTTTGTCAGCAGAGAGTATAACTATATCCTTGTTGTTTTTAAGTCTGGTCAGGGCAAGTTGTTCCTTATAGGATATATTATTTCTTATATTGTCAGAGGCATTGGAATAGAAATGTAAATCTTTCATGACAGCCTGTTGAAACACCGCAACATGTTTGTCCATAGGGGGATTAAAAGTGGATTTGTGAAATCTAAAGTCTGTAGATCTTTGAGAGAGGTTAGAGTTGTCCTGTTGTTTGAAAAATAGGTTAAGATTAATTTTTCTACAAAACTCTAAAATGTCAGATACATGTGAACTTTCGTCAATAAAGAAACCAGGAATAAAACCCAGACCTTTATTCAATATGGAATATTCATCAGGTGACAAAGTGTATTTTGAGATATTTAACACATTTTTATCAGATTGAGCTATTTCACTACTGACTTGAAGAGTTCCTCTAGACTTTTGACCCCGATGCTTTCTCCCTCCCCTATGTTTCCTGCCCCTAAAGGGCTAACCATGCTTCTACCTCTTTTGTTGTGTGGCGATTCACCAGTGCTGGTTGATTCATTATCTGTTGTGGAGGACTCCTCACCAAGAGTGTTACTAGAAGATCCTGATTTTTTGAGAATTGATCTCGGTCTTTTTTTGCGCACAAAAGTGAAATTTTTGGTCCCTTGGGCAAATCTCACACCTCTATGGGATTCAAATTGTCTACCCCTGCTGTAATCTTCTTTATCCCTAGCAAACTTATGTAGTTTTTTTGGATTTAAGATTATTCTCCAATATGGCTAGTTCCTTGGAAAGTTTATTCAGACAGCTTTGAAATTGTGAATGGTTCTCAAATTGTTTTAAATTCTGACATGTTTTTTCAACATCCAGGGTATTGGCATTAACTGTCCTTTCATAAAAGGAAGCTAATACATTAACCAGTGCCATAGCGGCTTCTTGCTGTGCTGCTTGCCAATCCCTGATTAACAGGTCATCCGGTGCACCAACTAGTGGTTGAATTTTTGATCTTAGTCCTCTTGGTGAGATGTTTTAGCTTGATATGCCTTAAACAGCTTATGATGCCAAATATTGGTTCTTAGGATTTTAATTTGTTTGCCTAGCTGATTAAATTCCGACTCACAACCGTCAACTGGATCCAATATGGGTAAATCTGTGGTATTCGAGGAACTAGTACCAATACCGAATACCTTAAGGTCATCCTTATCAGCACAAAGGCTGGATAATAATTTCCCAAGGTCCATGACTATAAGTTGTTAACTTGAAATTTAGCTAGGTACAATACACAGTTCAAATCACAAGGAAAAAGAGATGTCTGAATAAACCACCAAATCACTATTAGTGATATTTGACAAATATCAAAAAATGTACCGAATGTAATAAGGATTCACTCAAGGGTACCAAAAAGTCCTGATTAGTGTTAATAAAATACAATACTCAAAAAATCAGGAAAGCACACTCAATAAGAAGCCAGATATTAAATAGTTATATTAACTCCAGAGATTCATAAAATGAAAATATAGGAATCTCAAAAAGTGTGAGACAAGTGTACCTTGTCTGTAGATAATTTTTCCTTAATACAAATTTGAAAAAAAGTACAACATCAAGAGTTCTACTCAATGGTCTATGATATACTGTCCTCACTATGTCAAAAATCAGCAATTAAGATGCTAATGTTGTTTGAAATATATCCATCGGGATGACATTATAAACCCTGGCCAAATATTACCCTGCTTCAAGAAATTATACCATAATTGGTTAATGTTTGTGTGGTAATATTTGATGCATACAGGCACAAAGATGTAAACAAAAATTGTCAACTGTGTGGTCCAAACTACACCTGTATATAATATTATTCAGAACATAACTGATCTGAACATAAAGAAGAGATAGTAAACTTCCTATAACTGTAGCACTTTAAATGTTAAACAACATATTTCCAATGATAGTCAAAAGATTATGATTATCTATGTGATCTTCATAAAAAATATGCCTATACAGTCTGAATAGGTGCTGTCATTAAGCATAAGTTAGTACGTAATCCCAATATTATTATTGTATATTCGGTTAACATTGGTGTAATAATGCTTAATGCATGTTGGCACACAGGTGTAAACAAAAAAATTCTCAACATTGTTTGTCAAAACAACACCTATATATAATATTATTCATAACATGACAGATCTGAGCATTAAAAAAACAGTAAATTTCCTATAGCTGTGGCACTTAAATATGAAATGACATATTTTAAATCATAACCAAAACAATGTGGTTGTCTATGTGATCTTAAAAAAATGCCTACACAGTCTGAATAGGAGCTGTTGTTAAGCAAAAGTTAGTACACAATCCTAATATTATTAAATAAAAGGTAACAAGTGCCCAATGTTGTATATTCTAGTTTAACCCCACAATAGAGTTATATATGATAGTTGTAAAATAATAGTGACATATTACCATTTTCCCATGTAATTATGAAGATTTCACCCCAGCCATTATATATGAAATATAAATAGTTGAAAGAGTCCACCATTCATATATAAAAAATAAGTCAACATAAATTCTGGTAAATTGAGTTGTTGTCAATAGCGAAAATTAAATCAGAACAAAGCATAGTCCAGAAAACTGTAACCATAATCGGAGTTTTGTAACCAAAAGAACAAAAGCGATGGTTCCCATACGAGCATCACATCACCTGGCGTTGAAACATAACTTTTCATGTTCAGTTGACGGTTGTGTGTCTGAATTTAATCAGCTAGGTAAACAAATTAAAACCTTAAGAACCAACATTTGGCACCATAAGCTGTTTAAGGCATACCAAGCTCAAAATATTTCACCAAGAGGATTGAGATCAAAGATTCAGCCACTAGTTGGTGTACCGGATGACCTGTTAATCAGGGATTGGCAAGTAGCACAGCAAGAAGCCGCTATGGCACTGGTTAATGTATGGGCTTCCTTTTATGAAAGGACAGTCAATGCCAATACCCTGGATGTTGAAAAAACATGTAATAATTTAAAACAATTTGAAAATCATTCACAATTCCAGAGCTGTCTGAATAAACTATCCAAGGAACTAGCCATATTTGAGAATAATCTTAAATCCAAAAAACTACATAAGTTTGCTAGGGATAAAGAAGATTACAGCAGGGGTAGACAATTTGAATCCCATAGAGGTGTGAGATTTGCCCAAGGGACCAAAAATTTCACTTTTGTGCGCAAAAAAAGACCGAGATCAATTCTCAAAAAATCAGGATCTTCTAGTAACACTCTTGGTGAGGAGTCCTCCACAACAGATAATGAATCAACCAGCACTGGTGAATCGCCACACAACAAAAGAGGTAGAAGCATGGTTAGCCCTTTAGGGGCAGGAAACATAGGGGAGGGAGGGAGAAAGCATCGGGGTCAAAAGTCTAGAGGAACTCTTCAAGTCAGTAGTGAAATAGCTCAATCTGATAAAAATGTGTTAAATATCTCAAAATACACTTTGTCACCTGATGAATATTCCATATTGAATAAAGGTCTGGGTTTTATTCCTGGTTTCTTTATTGACGAAAGTTCACGTGTATCTGACATTTTAGAGTTTTGTAGAAAAATTAATCTTAACCTATTTTTCAAACAACAGGACAACTCTAACCTCTCTCAAAGATCTACAGACTTTAGATTTCACAAATCCACTTTTAATCCCCCTATGGACAAACATGTTGCGGTGTTTCAACAGGCTGTCATGAAAGATTTACATTTCTATTCTAATAGCTCTGACAATATAAGAAATAATATATCCTATAAGGAACAACTTGCCCTGACCAGACTTAAAAACAACAAGGATATAGTTATACTCTCTGCTGACAAAGGGGGTGCGGTTGTTGTCATGGACGCCGATTATTATTGGGATGAGGGAAATGGACAATTGTCCAACCATCATCATTACATGAAAATGAGCACAGATCCTACACCCTCTTTTCAACAAGAAATTGTGATTTTCTACAAGAAGCAGTTGATGCTGGCATCATTTCTGATAAAACAAAAACACATCTCACGGTCAAGGATCCTGCAAAACAATACCTTTATTTGCTGCCTAAAATTCACAAATCTATTAACAAACCACCGGGCAGACCGATTGTATCTGGTATTGGATCCCTGACGGAACCTTTATCTATGTTTCTGACTGAGAAACTTAAACCACTTCTATCATGTATCAGAGCTAGAATTCAAGACACCACGGAATTCTTACAAATTGTCTCAGAATCGCAACTTGAACCTGGCTGGTTTATATGTACTTTGGACGTTAAATCATTATATACTAGCATTCCACACTGGGCAGGACTGATGGCTTTGGATTTTTGGCTAAATAAAGCCAACATTTATCCCCCTGGACTGAATACATTACTTGTATGTATGGCGGAACACGTTCTGACCAAAAATGTATTTTATTTCCAACAAGATTGTTACTGGCAAATACAAGGTACGGCCATGGGAGCCTCCTTTGCACCTATTTATGCGGACCTATACATGGGGTACATTGAAGAGCATATTATTTATGATGAACTGCATAATGTGTATTTACCGGAAATTGACATCTGGAGGAGATACCTGGATGACTGTTGGCTTGTATGGAAAGGAGGTCCCGAATACCTTCAGGAATTCATGGAACATCTCAATGGAAACGTGGGGAACTAAATTTACGGTGGAATATGATCTGAATGATATTCATTTTCTAGATGTCCACTTGCAATGACAACTTGATCATACACTTAAAACATCTGTACATCGCAAATTTCCTCAATATAACACCCTGCTACATGCCAACAGTCTCCATCCTAAACATATTATTAAGAACATTCCGAAATCTCAGTTTCTGAGAATAAAAAGAATATGTTCATCGGAACAGGATTTAAATATACATCATGAGGATTTAGCCAATAGATTTTTGGCCAGAGGATATCATTGGGATACAATCAGTTCTGCCGCACAATGGAGTAACACCCAATCCAGAGATTCATTGCTAGTTTACAAGAAAAAAGCCAGATCCAATAATCCAGATATATGCAGATTTGTCACCACATATGGAAGAAACAGTCACAATCGTATCAATATTATCAATACACATTGGAACATACTCAAATCTCACCCTCTTTTGGAGGGATATTTAGGAGAACGATGTTATTTTTCATATAGGAAGGGTAAAACACTAGGTTCCCATTTTTCTCACTATAAAAGGAGTATCATGGATGATAACTCTTGTATGCAGAGAACATTAACAGGGGACAAACTAGTTGGTACATATCCCTGTGGCCACTGCAGTTTTTGTGGTTATATATTCAAAACTAAAAGTTTCACAAGCAAAAATACTGGTCAGTTACATGATATAAAATTTTTTGGAAATTGCAGTTCAGACTGGATTGTTTATCTAGCTACCTGCATGTGCCAGGCATTCTATGTAGGTCAAACATCTAGACAATTTCGTATCAGGATATCGGAACATTTGGGAGATATCAGAAATTGTAGGCCAACAAACGCACTATACAGACACACCATTAAGCATCCCACAGCCAAATTTTCATTTTGTATCATTGATAACATCATTGGAAATCGGGCATTCAAAACAGGATGGCATGACATTCTTAACAAAAAAGAGAAAAGATGGATAGTCAAACTCGGTGGGCTTTTCCCACCAGGGCTTAATGATAAAATGTGATTTACTTAAAATGTTTATTTATTACATTTGTTTTTCCTCAAGCATTCTCACTTCACATTGATGTGTGTTTACATTGTCACCCCAATATGACTTATTGACATTATTACAGTGAATTTTATGAAATTATGTCTAATTGTGCTAACCATTTTTATTCTATACAGCACATATCTTCTTCACCACACCAAGGTAACATTTTATTTTCTAACCAACTGATATCAAGATAGTTTGGTACAATTTAAGGTGGACAATAACTTTCTTTGTAAACTTTCTTTGTATGCTTTATAACTAATTATTTTTATTTGTAATTTCATTAACGATTTTTCTTCCTTGACAGGTAGTGATGTCATTGCTTCCTTGTAGGGTATATAAGGAGCAGTTCTTATTTTGTCTTTGTAACTACTGATGAAAGCTTAACAGCTGAAACCGGTCTAGTTTTGGTGCAATAAATCCTATTCATTGGAACGATTCGAGGTGCTGGCTTTATTTTCTGTATTGGTCAAACAAGCTTGGTTGCCGAGCACCAGCCGTACTTGCTAGCTTGCTCTTAAACCAAAAATAAATATAACCTACAGCACAATATAAAATAAAATGTATGTAATTATAGTGTATATAAATAGTTGGTGATGGTGTATAATTAAAATAAAATAATATATTTCAAGTTTATAATATAAATAGTCAGAAATTTTTTAGTACCTTCTAAAAAGTTTTAAAACTCCCGTGAGGGCAGCATCTTCCATTATTGTTTCCTTCTCTGCCTCTGGGGAAAAAAATCACCACGTGTGTCAGGTGACGACCCCTGTGATTTTCAGAACCACATTTTCCCACTCTTCTGACCCTTAGGATAGGGTCTAGATGGAGTGAAAAAATGGACCCCTATGGCAAAGAGAGTCTTGCCATCCTGTTCAGACCTGGTGAGAGTCTCTTTTTACCTGAAGCCCAAACAAGGACAAGCCAGCAAAGGGGGTGAAGAGACTATTGGAACATCAGGAGCATGTTATGCAAACTTCTAGAAATAAAATGGGTACATATAAATGTGGGCGTTGTTCGTCCTGCAAGTATGTAATGCAAGACAGCCATTTGTATTTGGAAAGCCGAAATAGGGATATCAAGGCTAAGGGTTATTATAACTGTATGTCCAGTGGGCTGGTTTATTTGGCTGTATGTGAAATGTGCCCAGCGTTTTACGTCGGAAAAACTGAGCGACAACTTAAAAGGCGCATATACGAGCACATGTATGATATAGTCAAGTTTAAAATTACTAATGCATTGTACAAGCATACCACTGAATGTAATGGTGCAAAATTTTTGTTTTTTGTAATAGAAATGGTTCCAAAGGACATAAGAGGTGGGCCCTGGGAGGCCATTTTAGCACATAGGGAAACCTACTGGCAGATTCTTTTGGAAGCTACAAAAGTCCCAGGGTTAAATGAATCCATTTCTATAGTGCCCTATTTAAAGCTAAAAGCTAGATGTATTTAGTTAAGAATTGAGTATTAATTATTAATTATAAATAAAAAATGCAATATTTATGATTTTATTAATTGTAGGATTTTATAATAAGTGTATACATATTACACATTATGAATTATTTTATTTTATTTTATGTAATTGTAAAAGTAAGTATATATGGAAGATTTTTGTATATATATTTTTTATTGTATTTACATAATTGATTGATTGAACCTGTGGGGGGTGGATACTATTTAAACTGCAGTTTGTTTGATTAATTTTATCTGAAGAAGTCGTAATTCTGACGAAAACGTGTGTGTTGCTTGTTGCATATTTTTGCACGTTAATAAAGCATCGTGGTCAGTACCTTATTGTGAGTTTGCTCCTTGCCTTGGTGATTCCGGACTGGTGTGACTGCTTTTCGTGGTTTTTGCTTAAAATAAAATAATATATTTCAAGTTTATAATATAAATATTCAGAAATTTTTTAGTACCTTCTAAAAAGTTTTAAAACTGCCGTGAGGGCAGCATCTTCCATTATTGTTTCCTTCTCTGCCTCTGGGGAAAAAAATCACCACGTGTGTCAGGTGACGACCCCTGCGATTTTCAGAACCACATTTTCCCACTCTTCTGACCCTTAGGATAGGGTCTAGATGGAGTGAAAAAATGGACCCCTATGGCAAAAAGAGTCTTGCTATCCTGTTCAGACCTGGTGAGAGTCTCTTTTTACCTGAAGCCCAAACAAGGACAAGCCAGCAAAGGGGGTGCTGGTAAATGAAGACTTAAAGGGTTCCACAAATTGACAAAGGTACATCCAGGAGTGTCTGCCTAAAGCTACTCTGGTATCTGCTGCCCTACTCGCTCCATCTGCTGCATAAGAAATGAGCCTCATGGAGGAGTTTACCACAGAGGCGAAGGTCGCAAGGTGGGAAGCTGCCTTGTTCGCAACTCCCTCAGCTGTAGGATCTTGCAGGGTATCTCCTAGCTCCTTCAGGATATCCCTCTGAAGTCGTGTGAAATGTGACAAGTAATTCAGCAATCTGAGAGTAAAAGCCGCTGAAGAAAAAATACACTTTCCATACCTGTCCATCATACAAGACTCTTTGTTCGGCAGATGGACAAATGAAGAAGATTCCGCAAGTTCCTTCTTGGTGGCTGCTGCCACCACCATGGCATCAACAGGGACTCCCTTGGAGAGGAAAGACTTATCTTCAGGAGCTGTAATAAATTTGTTAGGTCTCCTCAGAACAGGGTCCACAGTCTCTGGAGTGCTCCATGCCTTTTGACTCACTACAGACAAAAGTGGGTTGAAAGGCGGAGACACCAAAGAGGTGGAGGGTCGGGAACCAAATGCATCCAGGCATACAGACTCCTCCTCAGAAGGGGATAGGGGCTTCCAGCAACCCCTCTGTCTGAGGATTTCCAAGATGTATGAAAAAGAGACATCCTCAGAGGGGGACCGTGGGAACCCTTCCGACTCATCCAAGTCTGTATCCGAAGTGATAGACTCAGGGGAGTCTAGATGCTTTCTCTTGCATTTCTTCTTCTGTGGGACCTCCAAACATTCGGGGGAGGTTTTGGAAGAAGTGGGGTCACCCTGTGGGGCTTCCTGGGGAATAGATTCCCTACACTTGGCAGGAGGAGGGACAAAGGCAGGCATAGGCACCAAGGGAGAAGGAGCCAATAGGGACAAGAGTGGAGCAGTCTCAGGAGACAGCACGCTCATCACCTCGAAGGTGCCACAGTCCCAAGTCGAAACAGCCTCCAGCTCCGAAGAGCCCGAAGCTCTTCTTCAAACTGGGAGTGAAGGCTCTGAGGCCAATGTAGGTGCTGAATGCTCCTGTGCCAAAGCTCCGAGAGGGAGAGCAGGGTCAGACAAGGATCCGATGCTACTTCCCCCTCAGAGCTGGTGAGAGAGCTTCAGCACCCAGATCCCTCGATGGACTGAGACATTGAGGAGATCAGAGCAGTAGTCAAAACCAATAAGGGAGAAGAAAACAGAACCAACGGATCCACCACTCCAAACCTCCATGCACGCCGACTCCAAGCCCAAGAGAGTTGGAGGAGGAATCGATGGAGAAGCTGAAAGGCCAAAGGTGCCAAATCCTTATGGGCTGGACTCGAGAGTAATTTAGCAAGCGCCTGTGACTTGAGGAGTCTGTTGACCACTCTCTCCATGTCGTGATCCAAAATTCTGGAGGACCAAGAGGAGTGTGAGGAGGACAGGTAACTGCCCACTCTATATTGTAGCAGCAGAGATTGAGGAGCAGGGCGTACTGGCTCCAAGGAGGGAGACCTTGATCACTTATGGATCCGGACCGGTTCCAAGGACACAGATGGAGTCGCCGGAGACTTATCTTTGTGGGAGCCAATGCTCGGGGCCAACAGACTCGAAGGCCTCTCAGTAAATTTTGCCTGTTCCAAGCTCGGAACCGATGGGTTGGGGTGCTTCTCAGACACTTTATCTGGCTTAGGACCCTGAGACGAGGCATCTTGAGGGTTCTTCAGGAGGCCACGTAAAATAAGCTTATTTTTTTTCTTTCCTGCAAGACTCAAGAACTGAAAGCATGACAGATCGAGCAAGAGTATTGCAGGGGAACAGCCCCTAAACAATATATGCAACTCGTGTGCCCATCCGTAAGGGACATTTTCTGGCAACATGAGTCGCATTTTTAAACCCAGAGGGTTTAGACTTTTTAGACTAGCACTAGTAAGGGAAAAAGGTTTCCACAGAGAAAAAACTATCACTCATAGCCTACAACAAGCAGAAGTAAACAGGCTGATAAACGTTTGAAATTATTTTTTTTATTTTTTTTTTTAAAGAAAGAAGGAAGAAAGGAAAGGAGAGAGCTTCTAATTTAAATGGTAACTCCCCCGATGGGAGAGCCTCTAACTAAAATGGCATTCCCAGAGAAAGGATAAAGAAAGGGAAGAACCCTCTAACTTAAACAGGCTCTAAGGGGAAAGCAAGCCTGAAAGAAAAAACAATGGCCAAAAAACACCACAAAGAGCAGAGAAAGGGGTCGTTAGCCTAATGAAGAAAGATACATGTTCTAACGAGTCAATATAACCAGTAAATTACCAAAACATTTGGAAGTAACTAGAAAAACATAAAGTACTTAGCCTGAGGCAGTTTGGAGCAATCTTGATGCTGCAAGTGGCAAACGAGATCTGGGTAGCTGCCGCTGGGCATGTTGGGATAAGGGGTAGCCTCAATCCAGTAAAAGCTCTCGAGCTATTAGATATCAGCCAAGTCGGAGCCAAGGATCGGCTCTGAACCCAACCAGCAAGAACGAAAGTGAGATGGGACAACATAACATCAAAAGGTTTTAAACACAGCATATTTCTATCCACAGAGAATGGGATGGGCTCATGGTCAAAAGCTGGGAACATGGTTTCATATACTTTGATCCTTTTCTAGTGTTTTTCAATGATGGGAAATGACTGTTCATCTTGTTCATCAAGCAAAAAGTTATAAAGTATTGTGTTCTTACAAAAATTTGTTTTCTGTGGCTAAGTGACATTCCTTCAAAATTGTCCTGACCTGTGATGATAGCCAATATGGTTACAAAAAAAGGAAGTTATGTCTTACCATAACGTTCCATCTGTGTTGTTTATCTTCTTTTATTCATCACTGATGGGTTCAGTTCTGAGCCCTTGGAAACAAGTCGGCCTTTTTTACCAAGCTCGCACCAGCCAAAAAACTCTCGAGCTAAGTTTCTATCCAGAATGCCCTTCTCCCTGTTATTTCAGATCGAGTTTGATAGAGAAAAAGAAGTAAAGCCGAAGCCACTCCTGCGCAAATACCCTAGGACACCACTTAGACCCAAAGCATCCCCCAGGAACCTTTGGAGGGGGAAGGAGGGTGGGAAGTGATGAATAAAAGATTAACAACACAGATGGAACATTATGGTAAGAAATAACTTCTTTATCTGATGTTGTTAATCTTCTTTCCATTCATTACTGATGGGACAGAACCCCAAGCTATCTTGAGGTCCATGGGCAGCCCTTATGGAAGAACATTCCTGAGTACCACTGAGCCAAAGGCAGCTCTCCCTCTGGAGACCAAGTCCAATTTGTAATGATTGATAAAGGTATGAGGCTTAGTCCAAGCAGCTGCTGCACAGATGTCATCCATGGAAGCCCTGGAATGGAAAGCTACAGATGTTGCCATAGATCTAGTGGAGTGAGCTTTAATGTTTGGCATAGGTTCATTACTGAGGGAATAGATGAAACGTATGCAGTCCGTTAGTCATTTTGATAATGTAACCTTGGAAACAGTGTCTCCCATTCTGAGCCCAGAAAAAGAGATGAAAAGCTGTTCAGATTTACAGATAGTCTGGGTAAAATCTCAATTGTTTACATACGTATAAGGAGTGAAGGTAGTACTCTCCTCTATTGGCAAAACTCAGAAAGAACACTGGTAGATCAATGGTCTGGTTTATGGAGAATTCAGAAACAACTTTGGGAAGGAAGGCTGGATTCGTCTGAAGTTATACTCTAACTTTATGAAAGACCAGATAGGGCCTCTTGATACACAATGCCTGCAGCTCCGAGAACCTTCTGGTAGATGTGATGGCTACCAATAACAAGAATTTCCAAGACAAAAACTTTAGGTCACACTTCGCAGCAGGTTCAAAAGGGTTTTGAGTCAAAGACTGACGGACTAAAGTTAGGTTCCATGGCTCCATTGGCTGTCTGACAGGAGGCCTGATATGAGAGGTCCCCTTGAGGAAGGCCTTGCAAAGGCATAAAGAGATAAGGGGGTGCCATCTATACCATTGTGGAAATTAGAAATTGCCACTAGATGTACTCATATGGTAGAGGTAGAGGCTTCTTTATCAAAAAACTTAGCCAGGTATTGAAGCACTGCAGTTACTGGAGCCGAATATGGGTCTAGCATGTTATCCTTGGACCAGATGGATAACTTAGCCAGGTATTGAAGCACTGCAGTTACTGGAGCCGAATAAGGGTCTAGCATGTCATCCTTGGACCAGATTGAGAACCTTTTCCATTTATCCAGATATAGTCTTCTGGTGGATGGTTTATGTGAGGCCAGAATTATGTCTCGAACAGGAAAGAAAAGATTAGCTTGCCTGGCGACTAATGGAAATGGAGAAACCAAGTTGTCAGCTTGAGACAGGACAGATTTGGGTGACTCAACCTTTGGGGGGTGAATAATTAGATCTGGTAGAGGATCCAGAATCCATGGCAGGTATACTAGGTGAGGCCGAAGAAAGGGGAACCAAACTTGTCAAGGCCAGAATGGAGCTATGAGGATCACCTTGCATCTCAACCGAAGAGCTTTTTTAGAAATTGTGGAATCAGGGGATGGGAGGATAAGCATAAAGAAGTCCCGTGGGCCAATTGTGGATTAGAGCATACCTCGGTGACCCCCCTTCTGGAGGAAGTAGGGCAAAATAGCCGCTGCATTTATTGTTCGATGGGGAGGCAAAAAGGTTGCAGCAAGGCTGGCCCCAGTGGCTGAAAATTTCTGTCGCCAACTCTGGGTTGAGAGACCACTCATGAGGCATGAGAATGCATCTGCTCAATTTGACCTCAATCACGTTGGAGCTCTCCAGGATATGTGTTGCTATCAGAAAGCGGTTGGAAGCTATCGCTCACTGCCAAATTCTCATGGCTTCTTGACATAGGGGGTAGGACTTGGTTCCTCCTTGCTTGTTGATATACCATACCACTGACATATTGTCTGACTGAACTGCAATTGTCCTGGAAGGGAGAGCCAAATGAAAAGCCTGCAATACTAACAGCACAGCTGTCAGTTCCAGAACACTGATATGCAGGTGGACCATGTGCCTTGGACCGTCTTTCCCTGGAAATGCCCCCCCCCCCACCCGATCAGGGAAGCATCTGAGGTCACAATGGCTCTGGGCCGAGGGAACTGAAATGCGCGACTCTGGAGTTCTACTTCTGGCCTCATCCACCAAAGGAGGTCCTGTTTGCAGAAGCTGGTTATTCGAATCTGGTAATAGATGGGGTGAGAGTTTGAGAACCACTGACAAAGAAGGAGCCATCGCAGGATCCGCAAATGTAGCTTTGCTAGAGGCATTATCGGGATCAAAGCTGCCACTGAACCTAGGGCCTGAAGAACTTCCCTTTTTAAGACTTTTGTTTGAGAGAGTATCACTTGGAGCTGAAGCCTTAATCGGTGGAGTCTGTGAATTGGGAGTGATACTAGACAGGACTGAGTATTGAACACTACTCCAATGAACTCTATTTGTTGTGTAGGAGTAATAATGCAGTGCTTTTACCAGAAGATGCTTGGTGGGGGTGGTGAGGAGCCAGTCGTCCAGATATGGAAACATCTGGAATCCTTGTAGTCTCAAGTGAGCTGTTACCACTGCCATGCAGTTCATGAGCACTCTGGAGGCTGTAGAGAGACCAAATAGCAGGGCACAAAATTGATAATGACTGGCCCCTAGCTGGAAGCGAACCAGACTCCTGGAGAATTTGTCCATCTTTATGTGGTAATACGCATCCCGGAGATCTATCAAGCACATCCAATTGCCTTCTCTTAAAAAGGGAAGAATGGACTGAACTGTGACCATCTGGAATTTGGTTTGGGTGACAGACTTGTTTAATCTGCTGAGATCCACAATGGGTCTCCAGTCCCCTAACTTTTTTGGCACCAAAAAAATCTTGAGTAAAATCCGGATCCATGCTGGTCTGGTGGGACTGGTTGGATGACTCTTTTTTTTAGACAGCTTTATAATCTCTCAAGCTGCTTCTTCACTTTGACTGGGTGGAATGTAGGGAAGTTTTCTTGGAAGTTTGGCTGACAAGAAAGGGGAATGGTGTAACCTCTGGTGATGATACTCTGCAACCAACGATTGGTGGTAATGGATTGCCAGGCAGCTTGGTAAAGAGAGAAATGATCCCCAACTGCTTCCAGAAGTAAGCAATTGGGATGCTCCTCAGGAGGGCTGGTAAGGATGTCCAGAGAAGGAATCCCTGGAGCCTTTGTTAAGAGGACCCCCTCTGCCTCTGCATGGGCATCTTCCGGAACTGTTACCCCCTCTGCCCCTGGAGATATCATCACCACGTCTGGCACAGAAAGGACTCTGAGATTTTTTGTGCCACATTTTCCCACTCCTCTGATTCCTGGAGAAGGTACGTTGAGGGTTGAAAGACCATAGGCCTATGGGTCATTCCATCTTGGTCACATCTGGCTAGCATGTCCTTCACTTTGGAGCCAAAAAGGGACGAAGCTTTGATGGGAGCATTCAGAAAGGAAGACTTGAAGGGGTCTGCAAGGTCACAAATGCACATCCAGGCATGACGCCGCATGACCGTGCCTGAACCCACAACACTAGCCTTCCCTTCAGTTGCATGTGAAAGCAACCTCATGGACGAGTTGGATATCGATTCCAGGGTTGCGAGCTATGAGACCACTTTGTCCCTGACCTCATCAGACAACTGTCTTGTGAGCATCCCAGAGAGTTCGGCGATCAAGTCCCTCAGGAGCCTCGTAAAATGTGCCAAATCGTTCAGGGACCGTATAGCAAAGGTCCCTGATGCAAAAACACACTTCCCAAGTTTGTCCGCTGCACAGGACTCCCTGTTGGGTGGATGGACAGTGGGACTTTCCTCAGCCAAGTCCTTTTTCGTGGCTACTGCCACCACCATAACATCAACTGGTAACCCTTTGGACCAATGTGGGTTCTCCTCAGGAGGGGAAAGAATTTTGTCTGGTTTCCGAGGGATCAGCTCAATGGAATCATGGGTCTTCCAAGCATGTTGCATAACGAGCTGGACAAGTTAGTCTGCAGGCAGAGTCACCCAAGAGGTAGAAGGCTGGGCACAGAAAGCCTGCAGGAACATGGACTCATCAGACAAAGGGTTGGAGGGCTCCAGTCACCTCTCTGCTTAAGCATTTCCAGGATGTCTCCAAAGGAGACATCATCAGGAGGTGACCGCGGTGAATCTTCACCATCATCGTAATCCGTGTCTTCAGTTAAGGACTCCTTGGGTGAGTCCACATGCTTCCTCCTGCACATCCTCTTTTGAGAGGGCTCCTCAGTGGGGGTCTCTGAGGAGGACTCAGAAGAGCAGTTACCCTGAACAAGGGTGTCCTGTGGCTTCTCTGCCCAGTGTCCCAGGGAGATGGTCTGTGACAACTGTAGCTCAGGGGGTGAAAACTGGGGTTCCAACATCAAAGGAGTGCTGCCAGAAGGAAGAGCCCTTTCCATTGCGAAGAAGGCAGGCCTGCTTGAAGAGAGATGAGAGCCCAGAACAGAGAAAGACAACCTCGGAAACAGGGTCACACCCTGCTCCGACAAGCCCGCCCCCATGGGTGGAGCCTCAAGCAGGATCGGCGCAGACACAGCTATCGGCACTGAGGATGGAACAGAGAAGAAAGATGGCCCCGTGCCATGGGCCAAAGCGCCCATCCTCCAATCCCCAGATTGAGAAAAGACCGGTTCCGGAGGAACCAAAGACCAAAGGGGCAAACTCAGAGCTGGAGTGAGATGCACTGTAGGCGTCGAGGTGATGGGCTCCAAGAAGGTTGTCGGAGCAGAAGACTTTGGAACCAAGATGGTCGAAGGAGGAGTGCAAGATGGAGTCCGTGGGTAAGTCAACCAAGGTCCTACAGGTGGATGGGCCTTTGAGAGTGTGTGTATCCCCCTGGCTATTAACAGTTGGTCCACAAGACGCACCACATCATGTTCCAACAGGCTCCTGGTGGATCTAGTGGATACTCCAGATCGAGAGTCAGGACATTCAATGAAGTGGCTATGGGTTTGACCCAGAAATGGATCTATGGAAGGGGAGTATCAGGTCCATGGTGCAAGGTCTGCAGGCACTGAAGTCTCAAGTTTCGAGACCAGGAGTAAAGGGGTCAAATCCACTGAAGTCTGTACAACTCTCAGTGCTGAAGTGGCACTCGGAGCTGAAAAGGTCGGTTCCAAAATGGAAGTGAGATGATTAATCAGCTTCTTAATGTATGCGTTGTATCAATTTGTGACATTTTCATGAAACATGTACTGATGCTTGTAAAACTTCAATAAAAGTTAAACAAAAACACTAGTACATCCTAAGATAACATTACTAAAATGCATAAAAAATAAATATTTAGCCGAGTTCTTTTTCAGCAACAAATCAGTCCACAAGGGCAAAGGTGAATACAATATATATGGACAATTCAGTGTTACCAATTGTCACACTGCCAGCACAGCTATCTGGAATTTTGTAAATAATCCTATGTCGTTCGTGAATATCAACATGATTCATGTGCTTGTCTTACAAATACATTAGAACTGTCTGTTATTTGTATATTAAACTGCTGATACAAAAGTATGTGTTGAACAGGGTTTGTACATTACTGAGCTTCAAATATGTAGCCACAGTGTACCCTACTGGAACAGAGAAGATTAACTTGCAAAACTTAAGAATAGTTGACGTTAAGTTACTTTATAGCAGGGTCATAAACAAAAGTTATCTCTCTGTTTCAGTGCAGTAGCAGACACAATGTCCAGAGCTAGACATTTCTGTATTGTCTTGAAAGAGAAGTAATTGCTAGGTTTGAGATGTGGAAGTGTTTATTGCTTTATGACTTCTTAGCAGCTGCAAAGATCTGAGAGAGATGTATTTTTACAGGGAGATGCTAAAATGTTGGCAGTTTCTAGCAATGGGGGGTTTCACCTGGGATACAGATGACAAAAAAAGATGTAATCCTGCAAATATCCCAGCAGCAATATTTGAGATATTAATTTAAGAACATTGAGAGAGAGAGAGAGAGAGAGAGAGAGAGAGAGACGGGGGGGGGGGCGCATTTTGTATTTTGTTTTGACCTAACATCAGCTGGAAACATCCACTCATCACATCTGCACTTGCTTTGCTGTAAGTAAGTTTTTAGAACATAGCAACTCTTTTAGATTCAGATAGGAATATAGTAAGTATAGCTTAGATGTTTTCTTTATTTATTTGAGACTGTCCTGCAATGTTGTTTTACATATTTCCTGTGATTTTGAACTCTGATGTAACTGATTACTTACTGAGTATTGCGTGTTCTTTTATTTATTACTAAATATATTTAAACCTTTCAGTTGTGGCTAGTCTAGTTAGAGATATTTAAGCTCATAGAGTACTTGCATATCTATTTGGTGACACCATACAGGTCACTCCTAATAGCCTGGCACTTGGTTAATCTACCATTCAGCTTAATAATAACATCACACAGTAAGATTGGACATCCTTTGCTAAGGGCCTTAAAGTAGCTGATAAGTAATGGCTGGTGGCAGTTGGAACTACCTTATAGTCTGGAAAGAAGGGGGCATAGCTAGTAAACTTGTGCTAGCCTTTCCTAGGTGTGTGTGTTCACATATAAATCAAACCTCAAAGTGGGTGTGTGAGTGTGTATGCGTGGTGTGTGTGTGTGTGTGTGTGTGTGTGTGTGTGTGTGTGTGTGTGTGTGTGTGTGTGTGTGTGTGTGTGTGTGTGTGTGTGTCAGTTACTTGGGCAGGGACACGAAGAACAGGTTGGACAGAGATAGTGCTGGAGGTCTTGGTTTGGCCACTCAGCTGAGATCTCAACTCTATAGTTGTGCCAGTGGGGAGTCTTACTGTGGATCTGGAGAAAGAGGAAATAAACCATCCCCAGACTGGCTGTGGTCTCTGTGTGTTCTTAAGGGAAACTGCACTTTACTGTGTGTACTTGTCATCCTCCCGGTGTGTGCATTCCCCACTGTTGCCAGTGGTGAGAACTGATGCTCTTTGATTACTGGGCCAGTGTAGGGTCGCCATATATTCATTGGTTGACAGTGGTGGGATATCCACATCACATATTAACTGGCTTGTAGTGGTATGGATATTGAATTCCTGTAGCCTGTAAACAGTAGTCACTAAGGAAGGTGCTTGTACTCTTGCTCAGCCACACAGTGAACATTCAGGGTTTCATATCACAATTGTTTTATTTTTTTAGTAGCTTTGTTAGCCAAGGAGAGCAGGCAAGCATGTCAGTAGAGGAGTATGGCAAGCTGACAAGGAGCTAGTTGGCTGAGATGCGTCAAGCTAAAGGAATGGTACATGCCAACCTAACTAAATCAGAAATGATTGCAGCTTTAGTCACAGCTGCATCACAGAATAGTAACAAGGAGGACAATCAGACTGGCCTTGGGAATGTACAGCTCTCAGAAAATGGACAGTTCAACCTTTCCACAGAGGACTTAAAAATCCATCTGGAGTTAAAGAGACTTAAACTGGTGGCCAAACATTTGGAAATAGAGGCAGCAAAGAGACTGAGACATCTGGAGGCTGAGTAAAATGAGAAACTGAGATGTCTGGAGGCTGAGGAAAATGAGAAACTATGACATCTGGAAGCTGAGGAGAATGAGAGACACAGGCAACATGAAAAGGAGATGCTGACTCTTCACCAGGATCATGGAGGTAATGGGGAAGGGAGTAACTGAACCCCAGAAGCGAAAAAGGCCAGTAAATTTCTTCCACAATTGACAGAGGGGAATAATTTTGATAGTGTCATTCATATGTTTGACAGGGTATGTAAACAGTATAATGTTGACCAAGGGCTCTGGGAACGGTTCCTGACCCCCTTACTCCATGGTAAAGCTGTAACTGCTATTTCTAAATTGTCTGATATGGACTGCTTAAATTATAATACTGTAAAAAACTGTCTTTTCGAATGTTTTAAGTTAACACCTGAAGCTTATAGGAAAAAGTTTTGTGAGCATAGATGCAAGGCAGGTGAAAGTGTGTGTGAAAATATTGCTGAACTAAGCACTTATTTTCATAGGTGGGTGAGTGGATGTCAGGTCACTACTTTTAAGGGGCTGGCAGCCCTTTTGGTGAGGAAAACCCTTAGCACTTTGCCTGAGGACATGAGAATCTCGTTAGCAGATAGGAAATGTAATACTATAGATCAGTTGGGGAATAAGGGAGACCTATATCTAGCAAGCAGGGCATCAATGCACAGGAAAGGGATGCCCAGTGCTGCTTATGGGTCTAAGAGAACCAATAGTGAGCAGCCTAAATCATCCCAACAGAGTCTGCCAGTAGCAGCGGAAGCCACTAGTCCATGTACATGTCCAGGACCAAGAGGTAAATGTTTTAAATGCAACCAGTGGGCCCATGTGGCATATAAATGTCCACAGAGGCAAGGTGGGGAACAAAAGGTGGGAGAGCCAGTAAGTGGGAATAACAGAATGCCAGCAGTAAGTTGTCTTGCGTCACCAAGGGTACCAAACTAGCACAAGAGGTTATATCCTATCTTAGTAAATGGGAAAGAGGCCATTGTTAAAAGAAAGATAGCCTCTGACCTAACCATTGTGAAGCATGCAATGATTAAAGAGGATCAATATTTGCAAGGGCAGTCTACTCCAGGCAGAGCTTAAGGAGGTGCCCCATTCCAAATACCTTTGGCTAGGGTTCACCTTCACTGGGAGGGTAGAAAAGGAAGTCAGCAAATAGATGTGTTTGAAGATATTCCTGCAGATGTCCTGAGAGGGAATGATTTTGATAATGCAGTACCTTGTGTGCATGCAGTTACAGGTAGTCAGGCTTGGAGACAAGCATGTAGGTCTGGTAGCCTGGGTGAGATCTAGACAGACCACACACTTGCAGCCAGGACTGGTAAGGTGGCTACTTCAGAGAGGGAGCTACCCTGTAGCAGTGAGACTGAAGGTGAGCCACAGCTGCTTGTGGGTACTGATGTTCCCTTGGACAGAGTGACCACAAGGGCAGAGGTGAGTAGTAGTACCCAAGCTGACAGTGAGGCACCGCTGAAACAGAATACCAGACTTCCTGTGGAAGGGACCTGGGAAGGGTTACCAAGACAGAGTTGAGACAGGCACAGCTCTCAGACCCTACATTACAAGGCCTGAGTAAGGTAGCCAGTGAGGAACTGATTCTCAAGGGAAGGGGGAATCTGTATACTGGGACAAAGGGTTACTGTACAGAGAGTGGACCCCTGAAGGAGGGCTAGAAGGTGAGAGAATACAGCAGTTGGTAGTGCCCAGAGCCTACCATCTGGCAATTCAGGCCACAGCCCATGATATTCCCTTCGCAGGTCATATGGGCATAAAATGTACAAAGAGACATATTATGTAGAACTTTTTTTGGCCTGGGATTTCCAGAGATGTAACAGGGTACTCCAGGACCTCTGAGCAGTGTCAAAAGGTAGGCATGGTAGGAGACAAGGTGAAAGTTCCTTTGATGCCTTTGCCTGTGATTAAGAAGCCATTTCAGAGGGTAGCTATGGATATTGTGGGGCCTATGAGTACCCCAAGCTCCACAGGGAAAAATGATATTCTAGTGGTAGTAGATTATGCTACCAGATACCCGGAAGTGGTGGCTCTGTCCTCCATTGAGGCCGAAAAGGTGGCAAATGCTTTGTTAGAGAATTTCAGCAAGGTACGTTTTTCAAAATAAATACTGACTGACAGAGGTGCCAATTCATGTCAGACCTGCTGGGTTGTCTGTGAAAGTACTGTGGGGTGAAGCACCTAAAGACTACCCACTAGCATCCTTAGACTAATGGTCTTGTTGAGAGGTTAAACTCTACACTAAAGACCATGCTATGGGCATTTGCACACCAGTTTAAGAGGGACTGGGACAAATATTTGCCCCATCTATTGTTTGCTTACAGACAGGTGACCCAGGAATCCACAGGTTTTTCACCCTTTGAGTTACTGTACGGGCATAGGGTGCGGGGACCTCTAGATTTGATTCAAGATCAGTGGGAGGGTGACTGTGAATACCACAAGGAGTCTGTTGTGGCATATGTCCTAAACCTCAGGGCAAGGCTCAGGAAAGTCATGGGCTTGGCCCAGGATAACCTGGCAGAAGCCCAACGGCAGAAAAAGGTCTGGTATGACAGGAATGTTTGAGCTAGAGACTATGCTGAGGGGCAGCAGGTAATGATTCTCATTCCTGTCAGACACAACAAGCTGCAGGCAGCTTGGAAGGGACCCTTCAAGGTGGTAAGAAAAGTCAGTGATGTTAACTATACGGTAGAACTGCTAGGCAGGAGACGGGCACAAATTGTATCATGTTAACATGACAAAACCTTACTATGACAAGGAGGCCCTTGTGCTATGTATATGCAGTGAATGGCAAGGGGAGTCTGAGGGGGATCTGTTGACTGATCTCCTCAGTAAGGCTTAGACTGACACCTCAGTGGAAGGGATAGCAATGTCCCAGCAGCTATCCCCTACCCAATTTTGAGAAATCCAAGCAGCGTTACAGAAGTTTGAGGACATGTTCACTGGGAAACCAGGGTGCACCCACCTGATGCAGCACCATGTAGCTACAGGATCCCAAAGGCCTATCAAGCAGGCCCCTTATAGGATGCCTGAGAGAGTCAGACAGACTCTGAGGGAGGTGATACAGGAAATGTTGGAACTAGGGGTAATCCAGGAGTCCAGTAGTCCCTGGTCCTCACCAGTGGTGCTGGTAGCAAAGAAGGATGGCAGTACCAGATTCTGTGTGGACTACAGGAAATTAAATAGTCACACAGAGTCAGATACCTGTCCCATGCCTAGGAGAGATGAAGCCCTAGAGAAGCTGTGTGGGGCTAAGTATCTTACCACTATTGATCTTACCAAGGGTTACTAGCAGGTGCCCTTGACTCCCAATGTTAGAGAAAGGTCAGCCTTTTTGACTCTTTTTGGGTTGAATGAGTTCACGAAGATGTCCTTTTGGTTGAATAATGTTCCAGTGACTATCTAGAGGCTGATAGATCATATCCTAGCAGGTGCAGGAGATTTTGCCCTTACTTACTTGGATGATATTGCCATCTACAGCCATTCCTGGCAAGAGCACCTTCAGCATATTAGGGAGGTGCTGGGCAGTCTACAGAGGGCAGGGTTGACCATTAAGCCCAGTAAATGTCAGGTGGGCATGGCAGATGTTTCCTACTTGGGACATAGAGTGGGGAGTGGTAAGATCAGGCCAGAACCTGCCTAAGTGGAAGGCATTCAGGCATGGCTTGCCCCTTTTACCAATAAGCAGGTGAGGCCATTCTTAGGGACAGGAGGGTACTACAGAAAGTTTTTCCCCAATTATAGTACCATAGCTGCTTCCCTCACAGACATGACAAGGAAAAACAAGCCAGATAAGGTAGTGTGGACCCCAGCATGTGAGCAGGCATTCCAGAAGCTTAAAGGAGCTGTGGGAGGACCCCCCCAGTGTTAGCCGGTCCATATTACAGCAAAACATTTGTTGTGCAGGTGGATGCTTCAAACCATGGGATGGAAACTGTACTCAGCCAGGTTTCCTCAGAGGGAGAAGAGCACCCAGTGGTATATCTCAGCTGTAGGCTCAACTCAGGTAGGAATGCTATGCAGCTATAGAAAAGGATTGTCTAGCCATAGTGTGGGCACTGCAGAAGCTTCAGCCTTATCTGTATAGAAGGAAATGTACTGTCGTTACAGACTACAATCCCTTAACATGGCTACATCGAGCCAGCCAGCAAAAGCCAAGTTACTAAGGTGGAGCCTAAGGTTGCAGACATATGACATGATAGTGTAGCACCGCAGTGGAGTAGCAATGCCAATGCAGATAGGCTCTCAAGACAGGGTATGGGGTAGTGTATTCCCAGATAGACTCACCCTCTCAAGCAACATTTCTCAAGGGTCACTTGAAAAACTAGCTTGAGTTTTCGAGGTGGAAAACAAATGTCACACTGCCAGCACAGCTATCTGGAATTTTGTAAATAATTATGTCATTTGTGAATATTAATATGAATGATATAGAAGTGTGACAGAAGGAGATACTGCCAGCACAACTATCTGGAATTTTGTAAATAACCCTATCTCATTTGTGAAAATCAGCATGATTCATATGCTAGTATGTGTATATTAAAACTGCTGATACAAAAGAATATGTTGAACAGGGTTTGTACAGTACTGAGCTTCAGAGATGTAAAATATATATCCACAGTGTACCCTACTGGAACATAGAAGATTAACTTGCAAAACTTAAGAATAGTTGAGGTTATGTTACTTTATAGCTGGGCCATAAACAAAATATGTTATCTCTCAGTTTCAGCGCAGTAAAAGACACAATGTCTAGAGCCAGAAGTTTTTTGTATTGTCTTGACAGAGAAGTCTAGAGCCAGAAGTTTTTTGTATCGTCTTGACAGAGAAGTAATTGCTAGACTTGATATGTGGCAGTGTTTTATTGCTTTATGACTTCCTAGCACCTGCAAAGATCTGAGAGATATATATTTTTCAAAGGGAGATGCTAAACTGCTGGCAGTTTCTGGCAATGGGGATTTTTAGCTGGGATAGTTAGATGACAAAAGTGACGTCATCCTGCAAGTATCCCAGCAGCAATATTTGAGATATTAATTTAAGAACTCTCTGCAGAGAGAGAGAGGGTGCATTTATTATTTTGCCTTTGACCTAACAACATCAACTGAAACATCCATTCGCCACCTCTATACTTGCCTTGCTGTAAGTAAGTTTTTAGGGCATAGTAACTCTTTTAGATTTAGATAGGAATATAGTAAAGTATAGCTTAGATGTTTTCTTTATTTATTTGAGACTGTCCTGCAGTGTTGTTTTAAATATTTCCTGTGATTTTGAACTCTGATATAAATGATTACTTACTGAGTATTGCTTGTTATTTTATTACTTATTATTAAATACATTTAAACCTTTCAATTCTGGCTAGTCTGTTTAGAGATATTTAATCTCTTATAGTACTTGCATATCTACTTGGTGACACTGTACAGGCCACGCCTAATAGCATGGCGTTTGTTCATATTTGGATTAATAGTAACATGACACAGTAAGATTGGACACCCTTTGCTAAGGGCCTTAAAGTAGCTGATAAATAGTGACTGGTGGCAGTACCTTATAATATGGGCAGAAGGGGCCACAGCTAATAAACTTGTGCCAGCCTTA
The DNA here is from genome assembly GCF_019279795.1 of Protopterus annectens. Taxonomy (NCBI): domain Eukaryota; kingdom Metazoa; phylum Chordata; order Ceratodontiformes; family Protopteridae; genus Protopterus; species Protopterus annectens. The sequence goes on along the minus strand of NC_056737.1, from coordinate 1,600,111,371 downwards.
CCCAGGTGTGTGTGTGTGTGTGTGTGTGTGTGTGTGTGTGTGTGTGTGTGTGTGTGTTTGTATATAAATCATACCTCAAAGTGTATGTATTTCAGCTACTTTGGCAGGGACAAGAAGCACTGGTAGGACAGAAAGAGTGCTGGAGTCTTGGTATGGCCACTCAGCTGAGATCCAAACCCTACAGCTGTGCCAGAGGGGAGTCTTACTTGGGATCTGGATAAAGAGGGAGAAACAAGCCCCAAAATGACTGTGGTCTCTGTGTGCTCTTACGGGAAATTGCACTTTACTGTGTGTGTACTTGTCATCCTCCCATTGTGTACATTCCCCACTGTTGCCAGTGGTGAAGATTGAGGCTCCTTGATTACTGGGCCAGTGTAGGGGCATCACACCAATCATTCAGCATATTTTTTGGCAGTGGAAAAAAAACAGTACCTAGTGAAAACTGTGTTTGGGAAAATTTAGTTGTGAAAGTAAACTTACCACAACTGTAGATGTTCTAATAGATGACTGTTGCAGTAGTCTAAGCTACATGGGTTGCATCCTTTCCTAGGATATGACTATCCTTTTAAAGTTTAGGGCATCTTCCACACAACCAAACTGACATTGGCTCAAGCAGAGCTAGGTAAATTTATTTATTTATTGACATTTGTTGACCGGGAAAATCCGACTGGGACAGGAGCCCATTTTCAGCAGTGGCCCAAAAGAAAAGCACACATTATGATCACACAGTATTTTACAACAATTTACAGAAATCACAGTACAATACAATATAGCAAAATGAGAAACAGAGTAATAAATTGTGGGAAGTTACAATATCAGAGAGAAAAACAGTAATTTACAATATATATATATATATATATATATATATATATATATATATATACACACACACATCCATACTTTTTTTTGTATGTAAATACTGAAATAGGATGAAAGTTAAGAAAGGAAAAGATCACTACAGGGGTAGTGTTAGGCTGAAAGAATTAAAAAAAAGAAAGAAAAATCACTAGTGGGGTAGTTTTAAAGGGGTGAGGGATTATAATGATTGTTAAAGTTAGTGAGATTTAT